>NC_136534.1:25279109-25512387 GCF_910591455.1 Pholis gunnellus
CAGCATGTTGGTCTTCACTTAACAAAGATAAAATAGGTTAATCAGTCACGGTGCTTTCAGTCAATGGAGTTAATGAATTATTGGAGTGTTAAAAATGAATATTGTACAAAAAAAGGCCAAATAAAACAAAAATATAGCAAACAATCCTCAATATAATCTGAGGGAAATAAAAGCAGAATTCCTGCTGGTTCAACAGACTGTGAACGTGCAGGAAATGTGTCACTGAGGAATTGACATCTAAATGTTCACATTTAAATCCCCTAAAACACACACACACACACACACACACACACACACACACACCTGTAAAAGTTGACTACTCCTCCGCTAATCGTTGAACTTTTAACAAACTTCTAATGAGCACTGACTCCGAGCTGAGAGAGTGAGAGACGACAGAGGAGAAATAAACTTATCGACCTTTGCTCCCCCCTTGAGCTCCATTTTGCATAAATTAAACTCTCTTCCTTTCCTCGCGCGGCTCGAGCCACCAGATAATTTCATTTGCATAAAGAATGCGGGGCCAATTATAAAGGGAGATATTTACATTTTATATGAAACATAGTTGTAGGGCAAATGGGAGGCTGTTTAAAATGCACGGATCGATGCTGGCGCGCGGTCATGCCGGACGCGCGCTCTCTCTCACACACACACACACACACACATATTCTAAAACTAATAATAAATAATAAAATAAAAGCTTTCATTTTTTATAAAAGAGAAAAAAAATCCCTGCAGCAATATGTTTAGACAATTTAATTTATTCCAAAGAAAACTAAAACTAAAAAAGTCAACTAAATATTTAAAATTGTTTCCTCTGTGAGGTTTGATTCCTGCAGGTGAAACTAGTTTTTACTAGTTCTTTTGTGCCCCCCCCCCCCCCCCCCCCCCCCCTCCAGTACTCGCTGTATTGGCTCATCTGCACAGGAGGCGAATCCAGTGAATTAAACGAGCGCATTTGCATTAATCCAGATATGATCGATAATAACATTATTCACGCTGCGAAGTCAAGTTCCACACCACGGCGTGTACGCGATCATTACTGCAACTAAACCTGCATTAATACACCGAAATAATGTGATTATCACTGTAGTATTTCTACAGGTCCGACCTGATGGAGCACAGATCATATTCTGAGTCTTATTTCATTTCTATCTTTATTTGGCTTTTTTTTTGTGAATATAGGAGAAAATAAAAATAATGTAAAATGGTGCTTGACTTAAAAAGAAGGAGCTGCTGTTGGTCATCAGTGTGTTCAGTGAGAAATATACTCAGGTGTGTGTGTGTGTGTGTGTGTGCAGCAGGCCACGCGCTGCTCATGCAGATCAACCGAAGGCCTGCAGGTCACGTGTTCACATCAAGCTCTTTAAAAATAAAGAGGAAAACATGTTAATAATTCTATTCTTTATGTTGCATAACAGCTCAGATGATCATCAGTATTTATGTTGCACAGAATCCGTCCTGCAGGTTAGTGTGAGCCTCAATGTTGGAGTCAATGATCTCTATTATTACTATTATTATTATTATTATTATTGGTTATTTTCTTCTTTCAGATCTAATCCGGTCAAATTAATTCAGCTATCGATTATTCACATTGCGATCTGAGTAACGCCAGGTCACGTGGTAATAATTGATTGCATCGATTGGTTGGGGATGAGAGGGGAAATAAAAAAGGGAGTGAAAAACAGAAGAGTGTCACAATTACACAGCAGCGTTATATCATATCGTAAAAGTGCTTATTTCAAATTAGATTCGTGTTTAAATGTGAATAGGATTGATACAAAAAGGAATTCATTTAGATTAATAGATTTTCTTTTTGGTTTTTCAATCGAAATATATATATATTTATATATTTATTTATATATTTATTTAGATAATTGATTCACTGTGGTATATGTGGTGTATATAGTATTTACAAATACATGGTACAGGTTAACTGTTTTATTTTCTCTTTTAAGAATATATCTATTGTGATCACATGTGGATTTAAGTGCTGAGTCACTTTCAATATTGTCTTCTAAATAAAGCTATAATAAAAATAGAGCAATAATTATGATTGTTATTATTGTTATGGTATAACGACTGTTATATTCTCATCCAGGTATTTAATAGATTTCATAAGAGTTAAAGAGAATGTGTAATGCTCATTTGTGTGGTTTGAGTTTAACGTCACACCTGCAGCTGCACATATAAAGTTTGATTGCGTCTCTAAATCTGCACTGTGAAGTTCGCTGCTGTAGAACTTTTATTTTAAAAACAGAGAATAAAATATCACTCACTGAACACCACGAGCTGAAAAGACAACTTTATTATTTGCTCTGGTTTCTGCTCTTAGATGCTTGTTTGACAAAGGAGACGCACTTATGACTTCTGGTGACGATAGTTCTCTTTGGATAGAAGCGTCGTGTAACGTAATGTAATGTATTGTAATGTATTAAACAGAGTCAATAAATAAATTAATACAACCTGAGAGACACTGCGAGAAACTGGATTTTCTATTGACTTCTTGGAAATGAAATTGATTCTGAAGTTTAATAAGAAATATCTAATTTGATGACTTCTAACCAGCAGAAATGACATTTAGATTCTTTAATAATTACTTCGTGTACAGGACAGATGTGCGCGCGCTGCGCACATCGAACAGGTGGAAGTTAAAAAAGGAAAGGTCGACATTGTGTTTGTTGTTTCACTGTTTCTCTCAGTGTTCTGAACGTTCTGCGTCACGGAGAGAACTGATCGGCTCACATATATATATATATATATACCTGAGATTAATTCAGTTTAGATTCAGAAATCCTGCAAAAAGAAAACACGTTCTCACATCCGGCACGCTGCATAGTTATAGAGGCTTAAAGCTACAGCAGGCAGGTTACCGTGATGACGTCACAATTAATACAGAACAAAAAACACAATTGTTTAATGAAGATGCATTCATTCTGAAGGTTGTTTTTAGTTGTTTGTTTAAATTGTTTGTTTCACAAAGTGTTGAATAACTTCTTGTAATTTTCTTTTTTACCAGCGTCAACTTTGTGTTTCCTTTTCAAAATAAAAGATGAACATACTGACTGTCCCAAACATTCTGTCGTATATGTATTATTATTATTATTATTATTATTATTATTATATGACAATAAATAATGTGCAGAATGAACCTGTGTTTTCTATGTATTATGTACTATATTATATGTGTGTGTAACACACACTGCAGAGGCAGAAAAGCAGTGTGAACATGCAGGATTTCAGTTTCAGGTGTCATGTTTACCAGTCATTACAGCAGTGTGTGTGTGTGTGTGTGTGTGTGTGTGTGTGTGTGTGTGTGTGTGTGTGTGTGTGTGTGTGTGTGTGTGTGTGTGTGTGATTAAATAGTGCATGGGATATCCAGATTAGATGAAAACATTTTAGACTCATTTAGAGTCAGAATCAAAACGCTGCAGCAGCAGGAACAACAACAGCAGCATCAGTCTGCAAGTTAGAATATAAGTGATTATTACATAATTATAATTATATTACAGTTTGACACAAGTCAGGTCCTGAGAAACAGAAGGACGCTGTTCACGTGAGATTCTTCTTCTCTGATTGACGCTGCAGTAAAGAATAAAACACCGTCATTTACATTCTTTCTCCCCCGTTTTTTTCGTCGCTGCAAACAAGAGAGTCAATATCTCATTCAAAACTGCAAACCCCGCGCGTGCGCTCCATCCATTATCATTTGCCAATAAGTGATCACGTTTACTCGGTGATTAAACAGCAGATTTGGGGGAGCGAGTGTAAAAGCACAGGATGAATAATGTCGCACTGTGTATTTCTCCTCCGTCCTGTTGCTGCTGCAGCTCGGGGAGCTTAGCAGGCCTTTTTTTGGGGGGGGGGGGCGGGGGCGTGCATGCACAGCACGTCCATCGCTGCAGAAAACTCCCCGCTTCTGCTTATTTATTTTCTATTTTCTGCTAATAAAATATGAATTTATGAATCTCGACGAGTGCCTCTTCATTCGCAGGCTGGGAGCAGCCATTGCTCTCCTCCCTCCTTCTTTTTTTTCCCACTGCAACACCAGAAAATAACCCCCATCTCTGCATCTCTCTTTGGCTTATATCCTGTTTATTTTCCAGCGCACTTGCATGGTCATTTTACGGTCACAGCAATGCCATCTGACCCCTGACCTCCTCGCTATTGGCCGCTTGTAATATTGGCGATGCGGGATTTGATGCACGTCCCTCAGGATGAACGCATCAGCTAAATGGTTAAAATCTAAAACACGCTCGATATTGGCTTTAGATTAAAAGCTTATTCGACACACATTGAAAGTCTCTTTGCAATGAGAGCTGCGGCTAAATGTCTAACAATGTGAGTGTCCCTCGGTTTATTTATTGCCTGTGTTAGTGATGGAGGGTGTCTTTTGGAGCTGGAAGTCCTTCTGAGAGCATCAGCTAAATGGATGAAATGTAAATGTTTTGTCTGTAATGTTGCTGATCGCGCTGCTCTCAGTGTGAGGACAGTGGCTCCGGATGAGAGGGCTTCAAATGGAAATGGTCTCGGCGATCTGAGACCTATTGTGGAGTCAAAAATCACCAGTTTTGGGAATATTAATTTTAGTCATACACAGGGGATGTAGGATTTTTTTTTTCTTCCAGTATTAGATTAGGCCTATAAGTGTCTCTTGGCTGTTGACAACCCCAGACCCTGAACGCCCCTCTGGGTTTGGGTTTCTCTTCAGGGCCGCAGAAAGTTGGGGGGCCCTTGCAGCTCTGGTGTCAGCCTCCCTTCTCGGATTTTCCAGCCACAGAAGGTGAACTTTCACCCCGACCTCGAAAAGGACCTTTTTTTCTCTCTCTGTAGCCGTTGACCATTTTACCTCCAGCTCTACTCGCCATCCCTCCGTGCTGGCTGCATGCGCGCGGGGCGGATCGATAGGGCAGCATCTGCTCCGGGAAGCCGGCGGTCCCACACCGCGCAACCCGCTCCGCTGTTTTCCAAACGCCAGAACTGCTCATCTCTGAAAATTAAACTGACAGACAGATATGATTAGTATGCGCTCTGCCTCCCTGCTTCTGTCTTGTCTGTGTGTTTTTTCTCTGGCTCCAGCGTGCGCGCTCAAACATGCACGCGCAGGCCTGACCAACACTGACTAGATGTATATTTATGCTTCTTACATACACACACGGACGCCAGCACGCACACACACACACACACACACACACACACATGGACACTAATATCACGTGAATGCGCGCATATACAACAAGTAAACATGCACACAAGTGCAGGCCTGCATGCACGCACGCATGCACGCTCTCATAGGCGCATTTGTGATCACACACGTGTATGACACACGGACACAAACCAAGCGTATAGCCCACATATGGCACAGTACATTTACACGCAATTACAGTCATTGGACGCTCTTGCGCGTGCACGCTGATGCAGCAGCAGGTCGAGGGTCTTTTTTTTGGGGGGGGGGGGGGGGGGGGGGGGGGTTGCATTGATCTTGTTGAGGGACTTTCCAGACTGAAGTGCTGGCTGCTTGAGTGAATGGAGGCGCGTGCTGAGTGCTGATTAAGAGCTGGGCTAAACACGAACGTCACTTGACAGCATTTATTCCTGAAAGGTTGCACAAGCGGAGTCAGGAAAACTAGAAATAAATACAAAAATAGAATGTCTGAGCACAGGACGTGGTCTGGTGTGGAGATGGCGCACAGCAGAGTGCAAATGGATAGATTTTTTTTTTTCGAGTCAATAAGTCAGTGAGGCGATTTACATAATATTCACCGTTAATTCATTTTTTAATCGCCTCAGGGCCTCCCAGTCTAGTCCTGCACTGATATTAAAAAACAGAAATAAAAATAAAAGTTAGTGCAAAATTCTACCAATAATACAAATCATAATAATAGAAGCAACACCCCGATATGTTTATATTATCATTCCATCTCCACGTTCTTCACAGTGACAATAAGCTGCAACAGCTTCGCTTGTTACATAAAAAAAGAACAAAACGACATTAGCCGCAGCTCGTGAAACCTCCATTGATCAGATCCAATAAACAGCCGAGCGCAGCACAATGACCAGGATGTGCGCACATAATTCATAAATTGTGCATGCAATCAGCTGAAGGAGGCTTAACCTGTGGGGTTATAAGAAAGGGAGCATCTCCACCTCCACCCCCCCACCCCACAATCCGTCACCCCTCCCTCCTCCTCCCCCCTCCCCCCGGGAGAGAAAGGGTTAATTGGAGTAGGAATTTCATCGCACATCTGTCAGATTTTTAAGGCCGTGACGCACTGAAAGCGGAGAGTCAATGTGAGCAAGGGGGAGGAGGGGGAGGAGGAGAAGGAGAAAGAGTTGGTGGTGAGATCGATGAAGTGGCAGGCAGAGGGAGGGAGGGAGGAGGAAAATCTCACGAGATAATGAAAGAAAAAGAGGAGAGCTGCTAGTGTAGAGCAAGAAAAAACACACACACACACACACACACGAGGCTAGACCCGGAGATTTTTTGGAGTGGAAAACAAAGACCCGAGAATTGGGAACGAAGAGCGCGCGCGAGAGAAACATAGATTTTCGCCTGTAACCGCAGATGTTTTTTTTTTTTTTTTCACTCTGATTTCGGTGAATGTAGCACCCCGGGGCGCGCGGCGGACCAATTGTGTGAATCTGCAGGGCTGCTCGGCGACACAATCGGAGACATGCACAGGACGGACAACGGCCGTGGACGCGCTCTGAGAAGTGGATCATAAAAAGGTAGGATTACGGAGCTCTACATCTACACATGTCGAGGTTTTTGTGTGTGTGTGTGTGTGTGTCTCTGGATCGCCATCGTGTTTGCTAGTTAGTTAACGCATCGCTCAGATTCATTGCATGTGGCGTAAATACGCACCTTAATGTCCGGCGCTTTGCATGCGCGCTACTTCTGTATTCATAACTTTGCATAAGAAGGAAAAAAAAAATCCCATTTTTAAAATGAGATGAGATTAGGTCGAAGTGATTAATGGTCCGTGTTTCCTCGCGTGAGGTGGAATATCTCTAAATTCTTCTATTACTGTTGTTGTCTGGGATGCACCAGTGTTAATTGGCGTTTGAGGCCGATGACACGAAACGTTATTTGGCTGTTTATTTTCCCTTCTCTGTGACGGTTAAAGTTTAAAATGCAGCCGGAGTAACAGCGCCTGTCTTGTCTCAACAGCAGGCACAAACAGCGAGGCTTCTGCCGAGGGAGGAACGCAGCTGAGCACCAAAGAGACACAAGAGAGAGAGAAAGCCCAGCGCTGATGCACAAGTGAGAATAAAATCACAGTTTAAGCTCCTGATGCAATTCGCAAACTCGTTTTCTGGGAGTTTGAGGGAGTTTGAAGACAGTACTTAACGTTATCAGATAATTAATTAGACACCCCATAAGCCCGGAAATCAATTAATTCACAAATCAATAAATCCATAGTCTGGTGTAACGAGAGACCTTCCAGACTGTTAGCCCGGCTGCTGAACAACAATAACAAGAAGAGGAGAGCAACGACACAAGGGGGGAGGGGGGGGTGCAATAAATACACGTTTATTTGTCGAGCTTTTGAAGATGGATGGGAGTCTAGGGGAGATGTCCCTCCACGGTCACCCCGATATGGCCCACAGCCAGGATGGCAGGGCCATGCTGCACTCGCGGGACCTCTCGGCTGCCTTCCCGAGGCCCTCCCTCGGGGGCCCCTCCATGTCTCTGGAGCCCGAGCCCCGTGCGTCGGGCTTCGACCACTCCATGTCGGCACTGGGCTACAGCGGCGACTCCCCGTCCAGCTCCGGCAGCACCTACACCACCCTGACCCCCTTGCAGCCCTTCGATGACAAGTTCCATCACCACCACCACCACCACCACCCCTGCCTCCCCGTCAGCAACGTCATTGGCAGCTTCACCCTCATGCGAGAGGACCGGGGCCTCGGCACCAACTTCTACAACCCTTACGGCAAGGACCTGGCCATGTCCCAGAGCCTGTCGCCCCCGTCCACGGGTTCGGGCCTGGCCTCCTCCATGCACGGCTACGGCAGCTTGGGCAACAGCCCCAACGGCAACGGCGGCCAGATGCTCCACGCCGGCTACGACGTCCACGGGGGGAGCCTCTTCTGCCGGACGTCAGATTTTGGCCGCGAGATGTCGCCACCGGGCCTGGGCGGAGGCGACGTGTCTGTGGGGCATCAGCTGAACAAGATGGAGGCTCACCAGCACGCCCCGGGCCACCACCCTCACATCTACAGCCAGCACTACCAGCCCCACCATCACCCAAGCCAACAGGCCTCCAAGATGGGCGAGCACCTGCACTCCTCGTCGTCCGCCTTGTCCTCGCCCGGCGAGGGCATGCTGCCGGGCTCGCAGGGCGGCGGCGGCGGGGAGGAGATCAACACCAGAGACGTGGCCCAGAGGATCATCACCGAGCTGAAGAGGTACAGCATCCCCCAGGCCATCTTCGCCGAGAGGGTTCTGTGTAGGTCACAGGGCACGCTGTCTGACCTCCTGAGGAACCCCAAGCCCTGGGGCAAGCTCAAGTCCGGCCGCGAGACCTTTAAGAGGATGTCCCGCTGGCTGCAGGAGCCCGAGTTTCAAAGAATGGCCTCGCTCCGGCTGGAGGGTAAGATCTGGCTTTGCTATCTGCCTCTCTCACACACACACACACACACACACACACACACACACACACACACACACACACACACACACACACACACACAACCATATACAGAAACCACAACAAACAGACACACTCTTTCTCCCCTTGTTTTCCCCAAACACCTTCCTTCTCCATGTCTTCCAAAGACATACACACACACAAAAATCTCCTCTCCAGCAATCAGTATGCAGCTCAGGTCGAGACATGAGGAAAAGCTAAAGCATCATACTGATGTTTCCTCCTCTTCACACCACTGTGAATGCACCACTGGTTTGTCTATTGTCTCAAACAGCATGGACAATGAGAACTTAGCAGCACATTGAGGACAGTTTGAGCCAGAGAGGGCCATATGTGCCATTCCTTTGTTTACTTTGCTCCCAAACAGCTCTTATTGATTTGTACAGTAGCTACAATAAAGAAAAAAAAGCCACAGACATTTGCCCTCCTCTTAAATGAACCATGAAGATCAGCGCGAGCAGCGGTTGGCAATTTAATCGCTTCTGAAGCCCACAAAATAATTTGTGCAGATATGCCACTCTGGAGCGATTGATTAATCCGAGCAGTGATTTATGTCGGCCCGGTGTGCGGCTGAAGTTGAGTTTGGCGAGGCAGCTGATGCAAATGAGACTTGAGCTTCTGCCAGACGTCTTTTATCAACGTCGTCACCGAGGGCAATTACCGCGAGGCTAAATACGAACGTTGTCCTGCTCACAGGTTCGTGAGAGTCTTCATATCTGGAAAAAACAAGAGATTATTGCTCAACTGGAGATCGATTAGTGCAGGGAGAGGAAATGTATCGACTATTCTGATCATCAAAAAAAAGTCACTTAATGCTTCTCAAATGTGAGAATTTACCGCCTTTTTGTTTTATATTATTTGCAAATTAAATACATTTTTTGGAGTTTTTGGACTGTTTGGTCAGACAAAAACAATTTGAAGATTTCACTTTGAATTTTTCTAAATTTTCTGACATTTTCTTACATTTTCTAAACTTTAGTTGTAGGAATATTTGGAAAAAAATAATAAAGAAATTAAGAAAATATCTTCGGTTTGCGAGCTGAGTAGTATTTATTCAGATTTCACAGCGTAAAGATTTTTCTTTTTTTGAAAGGCACATTGTAATCTGCTGCCTGACATTTAATATTCTTTGGGGATGCGGATGGACGACACGACAGCACACGCTGTACAGTGCCGCGTTACAGTGTTGTCCCTCCACAGGGACCGAGGGCCCATCTGATACACGGAGCACAGAAAGAGATCCAAGTGAACACAGTAATGTGAGACGAGCACAGACGAGTGTGTGTGCATGTGTGTGTGTGCGTCTGCAAGTGGTGTGCTCACTGCGGGGGTCTGTGAGGAGGACGTGTGTGTGAGCCGGCCCAGTTGATCACTGCGTTTTTTGCTCTCTGTCAGCAGCTCCGCTGATTAAGCCCAACAACACAATGGAGTTCATAGGTAATGATTGTGCACTCTTGCAATCCCTTCACAATTATTGATCTTTGATTGTTCGGCTCTGAGAGCACATGTGTACGTCGCACCCAAACCTCTTATCTAAAGACGAGTTATCTGTTTGTTTGTTTTTTTTTGCTCTGCAATTTGACAGAAATGTTTGCTTTTGATGAATCTAATCCCGCGACGTGTGTGAATGCTTTGTATGCAAAGGGCCTCTTTACTGTCACATAGAAGGAAAAAAAAACGTAATCTTCCTCGTGATAAAAAAAACAGCTCTTTGTTCCCATTTGAGCAGATTTTTTTTTTCTCTAATCACCAAATCATTCTGTCTTCGTTTTGCAGCATCTTTTGTTTCCTCGTCTTTCACAAACACAAACATTGTTGTTTTTAACGAGTCGGCGCTCCGGAGTCCGAGCAGCCGATCAATCGGGCTCATAAAGAATTAAAGTCCCCTACAACAGAGAAGTGTGCTAATGTTTGACAATGCTGCTCCCACACACTCTGAAATTGCATATTTAGTTCTTGGCGAAGCCACAATTTGGACAGCTCGGCACTTTTTCTACATAACCTACTTTCCGAAGGGGGTTGTTGTTTCCCCCCCCCCCCCCACACCCCCTCTCCACCCCCCCTTCTGGCCAACCCCCTTTTGTTTAATTACAAGCCTCTATTGATTTCCATGGGAAAGAGCAGCACGCCTTGCCCACACACACACCTCGGCCGCATCGGCGAATCGAGACTGGAATTAGAATGCGTGGTGCCCTGCGCTCCCCAGTCTGAAGATAGCTCAAGTGCTCTCTGCTTCACGCCTCAAGTTTTAAGATGATCCTCCTTAATGCAGCACTTGCTTAAATACATAGAAGGCCCCTCAGTGTCAGCCAGCGGCGCCGTGTTATTTCCATAACCATGCCTGTGATGCACGGAGGGGCTGCGGAAGCTCTCCGTGTCCGGGTGCTCAGTAATTTTTGGAAATGTAGCTGCTGCCATTTTGTCTTTTTTTTTTTTTTCTTCAAATAATTGTTTTCTGCACAGACGTTTTGCTAAACACGGAGGAGGTGATCCCTCGGATTTATCCGCAGTATCTTGTTTGTGTGTGTGTGTGTGTGTGTACTCTATGGATTACTGCGCTATATATGAGATGCATCTCTCGCCAAACCTCAGGCTGTGGAGGAGGCAATCAGGATTTAGTCGGGAGAAGAAGGCAGGATAAAGACCACACAGCCATGCTCGGACACTTAAAGTCAAGGAGCGTTGGGATGGGGTGGGGTGGGGGGGGATCAGAGACTATAACTTTAAAGATGATGGCCGAAGCCCTTGACTAAAGGTCTAAATGAATAAGAAAGGTCAATGCGGTTTACGTGTCGGCTCCAGCGCCTGCACCACCCCCACAGTAATGAAAGCCACAGAGCCTCGTCCACCTCTCGCTGCGTACAGTTCGCATTCTGCTAGCGAGGCTCAAAGGTCAAAGCCGATTCCATTTGCATAGCAGGAATTTGCAAACAGGCCGACGTGGCATACACCTAACAAACAGGGTTGTTGTTTTTTTTTTGTTTTCTTTTTTTTTCACATCTAGCTCTTGCAGCTCCCCCCACTCCGGCGCTGAAGGGGTTAACCAGCCTCTGTGGGTCGGGGAGTCTGAGCTGCACAGATTTAATCAATAATTTCTATCAGCCCCTGGCCCAAGAAATCAGCAGGGGGTGGGCTGGGGGCTGCAGGGTGGGGGGTGTTGAGGGTGGAGGGTGGGGGCTGTTCTGGTTGGGAGGGGGGGGGGGAGGGACGCCGGGGGGTAGGGAAAGGGCTTTCGATCACGTTTCAGCTACACGAGACAGGGGCATACATCATGATTAGGGGCCGTTCCCACGATCATAAGAAGCCTATAGGGGAATATTTATGTCTCCAGGAGTAGCCCCAGCGCCGGGGATTTATAGCATGGTAATTGTACGCCTTTTACACATGATTACAGCATAAGGAAGCATTTACTTAATGGTCGGCGTTATGATGGTTCAGACAGGGAGGCTGAGGCTGAGGCTGAGGATGAGGATGGATGCGAAGAGGAGGGGAGGAGGAGGAGAGCGGCAGGACACCCCGACTCCCAACGAGCCATAAATCCACACTACACACTACCAGCCAGCACTATCATGTCATCCCTTTCATTACTACATGAGCTGAGAGTGCACCGCTGTATATACCGTCCACAGCTGCAGCCCACACCCCCAACACCTAACCCCAGAAATATTGACGTGGTGGAATGGTGTAACGCCCTGTGAAAAATGTAGCATTTGGTGAAAAAAGAAAGAAAATGTAACTTGTAGTGATATTGACATGCCGCTGACATCTTGGCCTGTTCAGATTTTAATGAGACGTGGTTCGATAACTCTCAGAAATGCAAACGAGCTCTGGGGGCCCAAAAGCTAACAGGCACCTGTAATCTCGAGCTGACAAGGGTGCATCCCCGAGTCAAAACATTTCCTTCAGATAATGATTTCAGAGGGAGAGGACGAGGGAAATCACCCGCAGATTTATTCATGTCCAGTTGAGTACTTAAGTTTCAGAAACTCAGCTGGATGTCAGAGCAATCAAAGTCCAACAGGGCCGCACACACACACACACACACACACACACACCCACACATGCTGCTGTTGTGATGGCACTTGTGTGGAAGAGACGGCAGTAAGGTCACACTTATTTCTCAAGTGCTTCTGCTAATGAGAGAAATTTGCCGCTGTGAGTTTGAGGAGTGAAGAGCCGGTCATACAGTAAACATCATCCCTCGCTGCGTGAGATGTTTCTCAATGGGAAGATGTAAGCCAATCAATCGATCCAGTCAGCGCTGTTTTTGAGAGGAAAAAAAAGGCAGCAGCTTTGGTTTATATAATGTATGTCTGTAGCATGAGGGAGTTTGATTGCAACTGTGTGTGTGTGTGTGTGTGTGTGTGTGTGTTGCGGTTGGAAATATGGGATTTCAAGGTTATTGCTTCGCGCTGATTTCTTCATCTAATCAGATCATTTTGTTCAATAATAAGAGAACCATGAACATAAAGAAATCTGCCTGTGCAGAAAGATTCCTCCAGAAAGCAGCTTGTTGCAAACATTTTTTTATAAAATGAAGTGTAGTTTTTCTTGGTTCCTTTGCTGCGTTCTGCCTTTTTCATGTCTTGTTCCAAAATGCAGACATTGATTTCTGGAAACCTTCTGTAAAAAACGCATATTTGTGTAGGAAACAGGTTTGAATAATCCTTCAAAAGACTCTTTTCCTTAACAAAAATTACTTTTTTTGGCATGTCAGATATCATGGACACTAAATAGAAAAATAGTTTAAATTTGGGCGGCAACTCGCAATTATTTTCTCGATGAATTGATAAAATAACATGTCAGAAAAAAGTGGTAAATGACCTTCCTAGTTTCTCAAAGTCCAGGGTGATGTCTTCCAATTTCAGTCCAAAACCAAAACATATTCATTTTTAATACGATATAAAATACATGAAATAAAAAAGCAGCAAATCTCCATATTTGAGAGGCTGAAAACAGCATTTTCTGACACTTTTGCATAAAAAAATAGCTTAATTAATCAAGGACGAATCGATTACTAGAGTAATCGTTGCTGCTCTATTTTTAATATTGAAAACATTATTTATATACAGCAAAACAGAAAGAAAATACACTTTTTGTTCACAGATTCCAGACTTCCAGGCCTGTACTCAATAAAGGTCCAGCATCAACCCACTGGTCCCCCCTTTGCGTGTGTGTGCGCGTGCGTGTGTGTGTGTGTTTGTATTTCTGCGCTGGTGTGAATGTGCAATGCCCTGTTGTGCTGTCTGCACATACACCAGTGCTTACACTTAGAAACGCATTTGATACCATCAGCAAAACAGTCGCTCAACCGCACAGTGCTGATTGAGACCTCTTAAAAGTGTGCATTTAGGTAATTGCACGACTCCCCCCCCCCCAAATATGTTTTAGTCCACTTAAGGCTTTTAAACACCCTGGGCAATGCCGACTCTGCTTGTTTCACTCACCCCTGACGTAACCCACCTTTAATAGAAAATAAATTAGTTCCCCCCTAAAGTGATTGTTACTCACTCACTGCCGCCACATGTAAATGACTTTTATGAGAAACTAATGATGTTGAAGTGTCCACTAAGGGAAAGGGAAGAGAGGAAGAGGAAGGAGATGGACAGAGAAAGAGAGGAGGGGGGTGGGGGGGGGGGGGGGGGGTTGGCTCGGTACACAAAGGCAGAGGTTGGTGTCGTGTTTCCTGTAAATACAGAATTACAGCGTGTTGGAGGTGAAAAGGTTCGGCGATGGATATGCAGAGAGGAACATGCAGCCTGAATTCAAAATGCTCGTCTGATTCTCAAAATGGAATCTGAGCTCAACCCACATACACACACATCAGGCTATTCTTTCCTTCCTCACTTGAACTCTTTTCTCTCTTTTTTTTTTTTTGCTTCTTAAATTTCAGACTTTTTCGTGAGGAAATATTGATTGTATAATTGGACGGGTTGCTGCAGCTACAGTGGTGTTTAACCCAGACCTTGTGTTGCGGTTTGGTGTAAGCAAGACTGGGATTAAAAAAACAAATTACCAGAAGACTTCATCACCTCTATAACCACTTAAAAAGTTTGAATACGGCCAACTTCGACCCTCAGATAATATATCCTCTGTGGGGTGAAACAGATACTGAAGTGCAGGATCTTAAGTAAGGCAGAGTCCAACAACTTTACTGATCAATTTAATTTAAAGTCATCGTTTTGAGTGGTTGAGTAGTGGCGTACTAATCTGTAAATTCATGCATCTGGTGTTTTTCTTTGGTGTAGATTGCAGTTTAAAATGTAAAACAGATATGGACGAGTAAAGGCCAGAATCCATACATTTTGTAATAGATTTAACGACAAATAAGCTGCAGAAATGACATCGTAGCAAAAGAAAAACGCTTTTTGGCTGAAAGTAATCTCCATTGGGTTCATCGGTCCTTTTGCAAGATGAGAGCGTTGTTGTGCATCTGTTTGTGTGTTTGGATGTGATTATTCTTTTTGAAAGACATTGTCAGTGGATGACAACACCAGATTTTGCCCTTTGTCTTCAGGCCAGACACATGTAAAGAAATACACTGTTCTCCAAAAGGAAGAGTGTAATGAAAACCATGGAGAGCTTTGGCCTGAATGAAGTGATTTTTTCCCAGCAGCCTACAGCAGCTCACTGTTAATAGGATGTGATAGGTTGAACATCTTGATTCCTTTACTGCACAGTGAAACAAGTTGCTGATTCATCTCTTTTAACTAATCAAAGTTGCTGAGCTAATCTGTTTTCTTTCAACAAATCCACTTTCCCTCCATTTAATCCATTTGTCCTAGTTAGCCAGCCGGTCTGTTAGCCAACCTTTTTCCTTTTCCCTTTTTGTAAATTCATCTTTTATCCATCTGGTTGCAGCCTGCAAGCGGAAGGAGCAGGAGCAGAGCAAGCTGGAGCGAAACCAGGGCCCGAAGCGCACCCGGCTGGTGTTCACGGACCTGCAGCGCCGCACCCTCTTGGCCATCTTCAGGGAGAACCACCGTCCGACCAAAGAGCTGCAGATCACCATCTCCCAGCAGCTGGGCCTGGAGCTCTCCACCGTCAGCAACTTCTTCATGAACGCCCGCCGACGCAACGTCAACAAGTGGGCGGACGAGGGCCGTCCCTCCTCCACGGGTTCCTCGGGCTCCAGCGTCTCCTCCTCCGCCGTGTCCTGCAGCACGGCATGATGACGGACCGCCGAGGAGGTAGCGGTGGGGAGGGGCGCCGAAGGGAGCAAGGGGGGCACATAGACTGGTCTAGGCAGAGATCAGCCGTCATAGATGTCCTCCTCGTTATCAGAAGGAGCGACGGAGCCGAGCTTGTTATAGATGATTTTATGAAGATGAAGCTTTTTTGTTTTTCCCAAACCAAAGTTGATCGCTCCCTTGAAATAGAAGGGGGGCGGAACCCCAGAGTGATATGATGGCAGGATGTGAGGTCCTGCTTGTATAGTCGAGGGTGCGAAGATGATTTGACTCAAAGAAAGAGTCACGCCCTCACATAGACGCCATCTCATTGCATTATTTTGATTATCTAGATTAGAGATAATGAGGGTATTACAAATCAGGAGGAAGCATATTTTGGTGTACCTTCTAATCTATTGTCGTCTCTCCAAACGTGAAGAATCAAGAGGTGCCGTTTGCTCACGCGTGGCGAGCTCCATCGTGTATCTTCTTAATCAAAAGTGTTCACCATCATCCAAAGACGTTAATCCTCCCCCAATGTCCTTATGGTCCTGTTCTTTCCTCAAGAATCAAGGTGAAAGAGGAAGAAAAAGGCTTTTTATTTTTTATTTATTTTATTCCCCCCCCCCCGAAGAACCTAATTCTCCTTTCTTAGCATGTGTTACCATGGTGATGGTTCCCAGGACTGTATGGCGTTGTTCCAAGTTTTTTCGGAGCCAGGAATTATCAGGAGGGGTTATGTAGCGTCCGTGACTCCCAGCTGTCAATCATTATACCCTCAACGGGAGAGCCGTTCCCTGTGTTTCGCCGAGACGGTCCCGCCTCGAATGAATCAAGGGTTTTCGAGGGGGGGGGGAAGCCGCGGCCGCGTCTCGCCGTACGCCGGCATCCGAATCAATAAACACAAGTAGGATGCAGAAACGGACTTGTCGGTGCAACTGTCTAGCTTTAAGACTCTGACTGAGCTTCCAATCGAAAGCTCCACAGCCATTTTTTTTTTTGACTCAAAAATCAAGCCAAAAAAAAAAAGGAAGAAGAAGAAAAACAACCTTTGAACACAAAGGCTCCGCGGGGAAGAGCTACACCTGACACAATGTATAGTGACATTGTAGTATTTTGTTTTTCCACTCATTTCCAAATAACTGTACACACCTCTGCTCCATCACGAAACCTCTTTTTTTTTCTTTTTTTTTACAGATGTCTAGAAAATGGAGGAATGTGATTCTTTCAGCCCTTTTTGTACAGATTTCAAGCACATCGCTCTATTTATAGAAACACGATGGAGGTGTGGGGCAGTTTGTTTCAGCCCTGCTGACGTACAAGGTCATTTTTTTGGTCCACAAAGGAACGGCTTTAACATGCCTCCTTATAGCCAATAGTTAAATCAAACCAAGAACGTCTCAAATGCAATTGCTGATCTGATCAATGTATTTATTACTGAATTTGTGTATTTATTGTTTTCCCTTTATTTCTTTCCTCTATTTATTTGGTTATTTATTTATGCTATCTATATACTGTAAGTATTTATTTAACAATGCTCTGTATGTCTGTGTGAAACTGAAGACTTTTTCTGATGGGCACTTTTAGCTGTAGAATCCCATCGTAATACCAAAGATTAACATTGCCTCCCTGAATGTACGGCCTGAATCCCTAAACCCAGTACCCGATCCCGACCTGATCCCGCCCCGATTCAGCCCGACCCACCCAGTGATGTTGCGTATCTCTCTCTATCTTTAAGGCCTGGCCTTTGTTTTTTGTTTTTTTGTTGCTTTTTTTTTTTGTAGAATAATGGGGATTTCTTTACTCTTGCAAATGTCTCTGCGGTCAGCTCTTAACGCCAAGGCCAAAGCTTGTTTGAATGTTGTGATAATATTTATAATTAATGCTATGAATAATAACAATAATAACGATGATGATGTGGCATCCCATAGGTTCACAGGTTGCTCGTAAAAGTTGTGTTCAGAGCAATGCCATCTGGCGGAGAGTGTAAAGTGTCTGAGGACCCACTTAAAGCCGCCTGAAGCCACCATTGAGTGACCCCCCCCCCCATCCCCCTCACCTGCCTCCCCCCCTCCCCGATGCAGTGCAGACACTCCTGTCTATGTCCAACTCAGTGTGATCTCACCGTCCTCCACATGCCCAGCCCTTCTGCCAGTTGTCTCAGTTCCAACAGGGTTCTTAGGGTTCGTTGCTGGATCTTTGGGGTTCTTACGGTTTGCGCCTCATCTTTCTGGGGATCTTGGATTTTTGGTTCCTGGGTTCTGAAGGTGTTAGGGCTTGTACCTGGACCTTTGAAGTTTGGAAAGTGTGCTCCTCATCTTCTGGGGATGTTGAATTTTTGGTTCCTAGGTTCTAATGGTTTTAGGTTTTGCTCCTGGATCTTTGGATTTTTTTAAAGTGTGCTCTCATCTTCTGGGGGACTTGGATGTTTGGTTACTCGGTTCTAAAGCTTTTAGGGTTCGTTCCTGGACCTTTGGGGTTCTTAAAGTGTGTTCCTCATCTTCTGGGGATCTTGGATTTTAGTCCCCTGGGTTCTAAAGGTCTTAGAGCTTGTCCCTGGCCTTCTTGGGTTCTTTTGCTTCGTTCCTCATCTTTTATGGACTCTGATTTGGTTGTGAGGCCTCTTAGGTTTCTAGGTTTTGTCTCTCTGAACTCCTGAGGGTCTAAGAGTTTGTTCCTCATCTTGCAGGGCTCTGTGATTATGTTGCACGGCTCCTGAGGCCCTACAAAGAGCGTAAGGATTCATTTCCTGATCATCTGGGGTTCTTGGAGTTCGTTCCCGGTCCTTTAGGGTTGTTTGGGTTCAACTTAGTACCTTCCACAGGCGCAAGTGATTTGATTTTCCAGCATTTTGTCTTGTAGACGCCTGAATTAGGAGAAAAACAGACTCTCTGATCCCTGTGTAAATGCTGCCAAAGACTGGCAAGGTTAGCTTGGCCGTTTTCCACCCTCTCTCTCTCTCTCTCTCTCTCTCTCTCTCTCTCTCTCTGTCTTTCTCTGTCTTTAACGTTGGAAGGGGGCGGATTGCCGGGGCCCCCTTCACAGCGTGCACTTGAAAGACAGGCGGTCATGAAAGAGGCCATCGACTTTTTCGCGGACTTCAAAGAGGAGGCTTTTTTCATCCCGTCTCCTCTCTGGGTATCTGGTCTGGGGTCCGCTCTTGGCCAGACCTGTGGGCTTTAGGGGGCATTCAAAGGGGGCGGGGGGAGATCAGAGAGGAGGCTGAATCATCCAGAATGAGGATGGTGGTAGTGGTGTGTGTGTGTGTGTGTGTGTGTGTGTGTAGGAGAGGTGTGTGGGGGGGGGGGGCTGTTCGAGGAAAAGGAGGTGTTGGAGTAGTGGGGCATGGAGCTGAATTAAACTTTAATGACCAACAATTGTAAGCATGCTGAGAGCAAAGGGGGGGGCGATGGTGGGGGTGTGCGGTGGGGTCTGTACAGGGGGGAAAATGAAAAAAATAAAAGAGCTTTGAGGCTCCTCTGCCGACCCCTGCACGCCACTGTCATGGTATCAAAGCGGAGGTGACACCTTTCAGGTTTCTCTTTGTCTCTCTGACTGGGAGCCTAAAATGGAGACAGAGCTTTTTGTATTGAGCCACCTTCTGCTCCGTGTCAAGCGGGGGAAGCTCTTCCCTCTCTGTGCAGATGGGAGAGCGAAGAGGGAGGGAGGAGTGAATCAGCATCGCCCCCTAGTGGCGTTTCTAGGAACCTGACCCTAAAAAAAAAAAACAAGTCTGGCAGCAGAGGCCGTTGGAAGAGCAATTCTGAGGGGAGCGTTAAATAATGAAATAGCAGAACTGAAAGCTAATGTTTACTTTCAGAATAAAAAAAGACAAAAAAGACAAAAAACAAAACAAAAAAAATGTCCTTTTTTTTGATAATGTTTAAACCAAAAAAAACCAACAACAACCAAAGATTGATGGGTAACTGCTGAATGGTAATGTATCATGGGTAGTTTTAGCAGTTCCCTATCAGAGCTGTCGTAGCACTCAGAGGATTCAAAAAAGCACCAGTGGGGTTCCGCGTGCTGATTATTTATGTTGCATAAAACAGTATTATGTTGAGCTGGAACTGAGAAACTGACATGAGGCAGTGTCTTCAGATGGAAGTCTTTTGACTCTGTAAACCCCAGTGTTACCCCCCCCCCCCCCTCCCCCCATGTGTACATGAAGACTTTACCCATCTACCTCAACTGTGTGAGATGTTGTGTGGCAAAGATATTCCTTAACCAAAGAATCCATCCTGTCAGGGTGTCTGTCTATCTATCTATCTATCTATCTTGTCTGTCCATCCGTCTCTTCTTCATGCCTTTTACTCCAAACCAAATGTGCTGGAATCAATCCGTAACAGGAGCCGAACAAGGCCCCCGTCCAGCCGAAGCTTTAAGTCCAGTATGCTCGAGTGTCCCATCGATACATGTTCTGTATATAAATAAAATCATTCTCAAGACCAAAAAAAAGAAGGGAGGTGACAATCCAAGCAAGGAGGATCTTGCTGTAATCAACGTTGCCTATTCCTTGTTTTTTTTTTCCGAAAACTAGAATCATGTGACTTGTTGTAACAGAAAAGCCCAAAAATCAAGCTCTCATCCAAAAAATAAAAAAGGTCGGAGGAGACAGAAGCTATTTTTCCACATTTGTAAGCCACCCCTTCAAACCCCTGTTTTTTCCAAAATGTTTAGTGTAGTTGAAATACTGTTCGATCCCACTGTTGTAAGTAGGAATTAATTAAATCCATACAAAAAGCTTTAAACGGGGAAGAGTTGAGGGAAATATTATATTTGACTGAGTCTGAGTTTCCTCAGCTTGGACTCGACCCACCATGCTTTATCGTGCCATTCTTGTCCATGTGTTAGACTTACTAATGAATGTGGCTAACCAACCAAAGGCTTTAAAAAAAAAAAGATACACAACACTTTAAACGTCAATCATGGTGGGACATTTTGTATCAACAACTAAAGAAAATCCCTTTGAATACCTCATGTGAAAATTGTTTGTTGTGATGTTGCACTAAAAAAATAAAAATGACTCATTTGTAACCCAACACTGCGCTCTTGTTGACTTTATTCTGACCTTGCTTGAGGCGTTCGCATCTCTGGGTTTCTAAAAGCCAAGGCGGACAAAAATAGTGTTTGAAAATGTTGCTGTCCAGTAGGCCTGCTTTGCAGTCTTCAACTGTACTTTTAATTAGATTATGATCATCCAATATAAATGCAAGAAATCACCCTAATAGACCCTGAGATTGCTGTTAAAGTTGACCCTATTGCAAATGTACAGTGTTTAATATCTGCTTCTTCCAGCTCTATGATGGTGCTTTATGAAAACAGTTTATATTCTCTACAGTGCAACGTAAATATTCTGGTACTGTGTTCATAGTTTTGGAGTTTAAACAATGCTTAAACATAACAAGGGTTTCTGTTGATGAGCGAGTGGAACAGCAGCATTTAAGAGATTCAAATGATCAATGTTTTCCAGGATGAAAAGGCCTTTCAAATTTTAGACAGTAAATCTGTCAGCCAATATATTGATGTACTCATATTACTGATGTTATTTTGTTAGCAGCTTTTACAGAAGTAGTTCAATACATTCTGATTAACTTTCTAAAAGTCACTAGATATTACATTTAAAGGCAGCAGCCAGTTAGCTTAGCATAAAGATGGGAAACCTGGCTCTGTCTATTTGTAAAACCACGACTTCGTGTTTTTAAATTTCAGCTTTTAGTGCAGGTTAAACAAATGAGACTTGTTATGTAGCGAGCTTTAGGTGGTGGCTGATCGGTGAATTATGTTAGCTAACCTAGCTAAGCTAAGCTAGTTTAGCTAACCAGCAGCTGGCTGTAGCTTCCTAGTTAGACAGATACAGTGTAATCTATCGTCTCAATTAAAAAAAACAGACTTTTTAAGGAAGTAGGTTGATGTTTGATGAGAGCGTCAGTAAAATAAAACAATGCTTTATGGTCTGTTTGACTCTAAATGGACCATCATTTACTAAATGAACATCATGCTGTATTGAAGAAGACTTGAAACTAGAGATTGAGACCATAAACTCATGTTTACAATGTTTACTGAGGTAATAAATCAAGAGAGAAGTAGAGTCGTTTTCTCATAGACTTCTATACAACCAGAGGAGTCGCCCCCTGGTGGACAGTAGAGAGAATGCAGGTTTAAGGCAGTTCCTTAAAGTAGAAATGTCTCTTTATTACAGATTCAAACCCACACATACATCGAGTTGGATGCAAACTAACACAGTTAAGACAACTACAATAACTTTAATGTTTAAAGATTTGATATATTTGGCTTTTGTCAGGTGCATTAAAAAAGGAGTTTTAAAAACAAAACATGAAGAAAAAAGGTTAACTCAATGTGGAATTAAACTGTAAATATACTGTAGCCTATCCATAAAAGAGAAGGGAACTTAATCTCAGTTCCCTCTGCGGCTACATGGTGGGGTAGCAGCCATACAGAGCAATGCCACACTGGTTCTTCTTGTTGCGAGCCATCCGGATGTAGCCCTGGTCTCCAAATTTAGTTCCCCAACTGGACGGAAAGAGCAGAGAAAAATAAGATGTAAATAAAGGGACTAACAAGAGGTCTATGCTGATACTGATTCATCAGTAAAGATCCTTGTTTAGTGATGAGAA
The DNA here is from genome assembly GCF_910591455.1 of Pholis gunnellus. Lineage (NCBI taxonomy): Eukaryota > Metazoa > Chordata > Actinopteri > Perciformes > Pholidae > Pholis > Pholis gunnellus. The sequence continues at coordinate 25,301,568 of NC_136534.1, forward strand.
TATGACCAGAAGAGCCACACTTGCATGCATCATTAGCGCCTCATGCTAATAGCTTAGCATGCACTATTTTCAGTGTTATGGTCCAGCTGAATCAAATATCACGGAGCAGTGGATGAATGTGTGGCTGCTCACCTGATGGCTAGATCTGGAAGGTTTATTTTTAAATGATAAAATAAGTTTAACTTGCAATATTTGTCTTGCTTCTTACTTTAAATAATGTTTAAAGTGTTAATATGGATAGAGGGGAATATTCTGAGAAATGATCTTGAATGTTTTCATCATTTTAATTAAAAGATTGTTTTATCAGTTACGTGGAACAAAACGTGACACAGATGTTCAGGCTTCAAGTCTGCTCCAGTGTGTTGTGATGTCCTAAACTCTACCAGGCACATTTATATGGTTGAGTCCACCACAGCTGCATGTCCTCAGTCATTAGAGAGAACCGGTGAGCATCGTAATCAACATCCAGGTGCAAAGTCATTTAAAAATGATTTAAAAAAGGGTAATGCTGCCAATTAGTGTCATAAGATAAGATAGAAACATATAACATAAACCCAGTGAAAATCTATTAAAAACAAACAAATGTCACCACTCATCCTCTTTATTAAAGGGCCAATCTCCCTGTTTGTGCATCTGCACCAAACACTAATAGGAGAAACAGATTAAGGAATACTGTGTGGTGAGAGGAAGCTACAACAGGAAGCAGTTTGGGATGTTTATCATGCAATAAATGACGAGAATGAAACTCCCTTCTTCTCGGTTTACACACACATGATTTAGATTTAGACCAAACCTTGTAGTCTGAGCTCAGGGTTACTTGAGAGGAAGGTTTTTGTGGAGTTTTTAAGTCAAACACTAAACTCATAACAGCAAAATACCCAAACCCTCCGTGCTTGTTATCGCAGAGTCATTTCCTGTTTCCCTTCCCCTTCACCACACAGGGAACCAGTCGGAGGAGGAACATATAGAAGCTACACATGAGCTCAGAATGCATGTATAATTGTACGTATATTTGTATGTATGTATATTTGTATGTATGTTTGTATGTATGGGGAAGTATAACATGTCCTACCTGTTCTTTACCAGCCAGTAGTCCCCTTCCTTCAGTGTGCCGTAGCCCACAGCTAGCACGCCGTGGTTCACTTTCTGGGTGCAGCTCGAGTCGTCGTACACTCCTGCAATGTCAGGTTTCAACATAAAAAAACAAATCCATCAACTATAATTACATCTGTTCTTTTTTTAGAAACATTTAAGCCGGGAATTTCTTGTATACTTTTTAAAATAAATACACATTTTTGTTGCCCATGTTCTAATGTTTTGAAATGTCTTTAAATAGTATGTTGTGTCATTATCAGCGCTGTTTGTGTCCCGTGTGAAAGCAGCAGTCAGTGTTGATTTATTTAGTATAAGTAATGCCACTTTTGTAGTTTTAACCCAACATTTGATCAGAAGTATATTTCAAAAAGACAAATGAGGAATAAATTGTCTTATTATTGATTCTGGTGAGGGACTAAGTGTCTAAAACCTGAATGGGTAGTTTAATACAAGGCTGAAATGCAGTGTTTTACTGCCCCAACTGGATACAATTGAGCTGTTCAGCACCTTTAACTACACTCAACAGTGATTCCTGGAGTACATCTGTACAGCAATGCAAAAGTGAAACCACTTTTCACCAGCGTAAACAAGATTTTCAGGTGTTTTAACTTTAAATTTCCACATAAAATAAACGACAAACCACTTCGTTTCCATCCCCCACCCGGTTCCCAAACATGTCCGGATCTTTCTGCATCCAAGTCACATTAGTAAAGATGAGCGTGATGATGTGTAACGTACCGCTCCTGTAGAAGGCGAATTTGGGCCGCGTGGCGTCAATCGCCACTGAAATGGGTCCGATGGTGGCGATCGCCTCCTTCAGAACCCCCTCGTCTCCTTCAGCCAGGAAGCTGTAAGTGGAGCAGTTGGCGGCGCGGTGCGCGACGTTGTAGCGGCACTGCGGCGACTGAAGTGAGAGGACGAACCAGGGTTAAAACTGAGGATTCACACTGTGTGAAATAAAAAGCAATGAAGTGAGCTGACCAACTGGGATGACGTCCATGTATGTACAATTTTGAACATTGTCCAGCTCCAGAAGGCGAGGCAGGAAGTTAGGAGAATATTTCACATCACAGATACATGTGATGTATGTTTTTGGGTGAATTGGAGCCACAACACCTCGGCGAGACTGCAGCAGTCCGTCGGGTCGGCTCACAACCGCCCTCCTCCTCCTCCACACAAACGCCAACAACAGCGAAACCAGATGAAGCCCGGAGGACAAACACGTTGTCCGCTCCGATTAATTTACTGTTGCTCCAAAGAGACATTAACGGCGGACCGCGGACAAGTGAGGAGAGTGTTGCAGTCCACAGCCCGGAGGGTCGGACTTAACTTCTTGTACACCCACATTGTTGTCTCACACAGGGATTCGTTAACTGTAAACCTGAGTTTGTGCTGGATTTCCAATACGTTTCCACTAAAGAAGGAACACCACGCCGGTCCCAAGTCTGTCCTCAATGTCCTGATTGATTCTTGGGCCTTCATAGGAGACAATCAGCCCTCCTGTGTAGGGGAAGCACGATGAACTAATGCAATAAACGGCTTCTATTATAGATGCAAATGCTGCTTTTCTCTTGCTGCAAGGAAAACAGGAATTAAAGCAATGCTTCTATCAGCGGTTGGTTATTATTAATGAATTATTATTTGATATGTGTGCAAGTTCGTCTTCTTTGAAAATGAAAGATTCAGTGAATCATGCTGCGTTATGATTTGTCTCTAATTGGGGGTTTCACATTATTGCAGTTTGTGCAACAGAGTTGTATTTTTCTTCTTTATGCAACACTGGTACTTTTTACATCATGAGCACACATTACACACACCGCTTCCTGTTTTATGTTCTCCACTGACGCCAGAAACAGAAGTTGCAGCCTTCGTCATGCGGACTAATTACGTCAGTCGTTCCTAGATGCACCGCGTTTGATGGAAGTGCTTTTAAAGCTGTTGCACCGTCATCTTCTGAGCTTCAGAGTCACTTTAAACTAGATTATTTTATAAGCAATCAAAGATGATAAAATCAGGATTGAGGGCTATTTTAATGGTTGATGTAATATGCTAATTTGTTCCTCGTCTCTCTGATGTGTGAAATGTCAGTTTAGATTTCTTTGTTTTAAGTCTGTCGTTTGTTCTTTTATGTGAAACTGTTCTGCTTCTTTCATGGCCAGAGGTGTTGAACCTCAAAGGGAATTATTCCTGGAAAAATAAAGGTTAATAAACTAAGTATGTTAAAAATATGTATAATTGTCACCTTTCATTTTTTCCATATTCCATCTACTCATAGTTTACTTGATTTTGTTGGTTCAATAAGCAAATAGTGACAAATGTATTACAAGTTCCTGGAGTGTGAAGAAAAGTCTTCAAAATTCTTTCGTCCAACCAATGGTCCAAAAAATCAAATGTATCAACTTTACTGTCATAGAACAAAACAAGATCATATTCACATTTAAGAAGCTCTCAAAAATCTACATGTTAAACATGCAGACACAAAGACTTACTGACTAGACAACTAAAACAAGTTATTAGTGTGTAACACAAACAAGACGTTCTGCCTAAAATATCATTCTTAACCCTCAGAAACAAACTGAGAATCCCCTTTTTCTACTTCTCCTGCTCTTCCCTCTCGGTTTCGACGCCGTTGTGCGACTTTGTGTTATAACTTCTTGCTTGGAATGAGGAAAATGTGATTTAACAGTCAACTGCCACAGAGGTGATAAACATCATGGCTGAGATGATTAACTCGGGCTTGTAGGTGCTTACGAGTGTGTATATTTGATCTGACCTTTCGTTTCCGTTTTTTTTTAAATTCCTTTCCACGTTTTCTTTCCTTCCCAACGTTTAACGGCTCTTTCCAAATCCCCTGGACGCGTCTTTGAGCAGCAGGATTAAAGCAGTTACTCACCTGTTTTGCTTTGTACGGGTACGAAGCCTCCGAGTCGATGCCCTGGTTGTCGATGACGTACTGGAAGGCCTGGTGCATGAAGCCGCCGTTGCAGCCGAGGTTGCCGTATTTGCTGGAACAGTCCACCAGGTTCTGGGGGCTCAGGTCCACCAGCTTCCCAGTGGTCTTGGCTAACTGGCCCTCCAAGGCCCCTACGGCACTGAAGGCCCAGCAGGAGCCACAGGAACCCTGGATTTAGAGGAGTGGTGTTACTGTGATGTTGTACACACACACACACACTGCACATTTTTATTTTCCGTCTTTATTATCTTCAAAGTCAGCTGGAACGCTTCACGTTTCCATGTTTGGCAGCACAACACGAGCTGGTAAATACGGAGTTTAAGATTAAAGAACTCTACTGACTCTTTGGGAAAAGTCCTGGTTGGTCTGTTATATCTGACACAGAACTATATCAGCAAAGTCAATACTTCTTCACAACTGTTTTTTAAAGAGCACACTTTTCTTATTAGTGACTTTTCACAACAAGATCTTAAGACTTGCAAGAAAAAAGTCACAAATTGATGATTATTCAGGGAAGTGATTTATAGTCTTTTTGTAGGTTTAATGCCTTTTGTCGCTCATCGTGTCATCAACGTTGTGTCTGTGCAACTTCAAGAAATGAAGCTTTGTGAAATAATCATGAATGTGACAAAATATTATTCACAGACTTTAGTTTATAATGTTGTTCCTCAAATATTGTACTTTTATTGTTCTTTTCGACAATAAACATTACAATTAAAATTAAACATCAAGCTGTGAGAACTGTCTGTGCCAACCTTCACATTTTTTTTTTTATCCTATTAGAGAACTAATTTATAAATTCTTGAGTTCTGGCCAAAAACACCACAATGACAAACGGACGCACAATGACCACAAAGAGATGCAAAACAGCTGCAGAAACACAAAGAGACACAAAACAACAACAAAGAGACGCAACATGAGCACAAAAGAAGTTAAAGAAGTGTGTGAACAGTGCAAACAACTATGAGTCTGTGTGTGTCTCGCTCCTATGTGAGGTAGTGGGGCCTTTTCAGAAGTCTGTGCCCAGGGGCCAACTTTTTAGGGATGAAGAGGCCAAATAGAGGCTGTGTACACTTTGATTTCTCTAATCCAGTAACAGAAACTGGGTGTCGAAGAAGTCAGGAGGTTTTCCAAGCTGAGATATTTAACAGACACAAAGTTCGCGGTTGGAAGGTGAACGAGACTCTGTGGTGATAATGCTGCACGTCTGGCAGCACGGCGACCGTCTTCTGCACCTGTTTTGCAAAAAACCAAGACTTCCTGTGTGAACAACAACAACAACCGCTTCGACGAATAAGTAACAGGAGGAATGTGTGGGATGACGGCAGCTGATTGCGTCACTGAGAGACACGATCGGCCTCTGCTTTCACCAGCAGTACCGATTAATCCTGCCGACGGGGTTCTTGAGCTCGGCCACGGATTGAAACACGGCGTGTGGTTTTATTTACCTGATTCTTGACGGCGGTGACGCAGCCCTTCGCTCTCCAGTCCACGGTGTCTGGTAAGTCAGCGCCTGACGCGCCCCTGAAGGCAGACGCTGCCCTCTGGATGTCGGTGGGGGGAGTGAGCGTGGCGTAAGACTGCAGGATCTCCTCTGGCGTCTGTGAGGAGGTTCATAAGAGCAGCACTGGGGTCAGTTTTAAGAGGCCTCTGTTCATTTGGCAGGAGATGGAAAAAATAAGATTTTAAAAAGGACAGAAGTCTTTTTAAATGTATCATCTAATGTTACAAATGTGTGACGTTCAGCTGCAACGGCATGATTAGGGACTATTTAAATCCCTGTTTATTGTTATAATAATACATAAATAGTCTTATTATTACTATTACTACTACTACTACGAATAATAATAATAATACGAATAATGATACCAAGAATAATTATTCGTGGTATCATTATCATTACTATTACTGTCATTGTTATTATTATATCTAAATCAATCACATTTTGAGGAGCTAAAGCTAAAAAGTGGTGACATGTATATGTTCTATGGGTCTATATTTATGAAGTTCTTCTTTCATACATTTATGATTTTACATCTGGAAAAGTAAAGTAAATTATTAATAACCGCCCTTTCCCCGGCTCTGTGTTTACTTATTTATATTTTAACCGACGTCGTGGTCGTATTTACCGCAGACAAATTGTTGTTAATTTATTTACCATAAACCCGCTGACAGAAAGCTAACGTGGAGCCTTTTGGGGCCCTTTGGGGCCCTTTGGGGCCCTTCGGGGCCTCTTGGGGGGTCCAGCTGACTGCTACCTCGTCCGTATTCCAGCAAATAGAGCAGCAGCATATCCAACATTTACGTTTTTTTACAAATATACACAGACGTACGTAATTATACTTCATTATAACGATTAGCTTTTGCGCTTCAAAGTTCAAACTAGTCGCGCTGTCTCTCCTTCTGACCTTCCACCAGCATTAACACTGCATCATTGATGAACACACGCTGATCATAAACATGCTGATCATAAACCGATACCGATAAAAGTTTTCCCTACAGTATAAAACAGCAGAGCGAGTGAATGTGTCTCACCAGGTCTCCCATGTGGTTCATGCTCAGTTCGTAGGTGTGGAGCCCCATCGAGGCCTCCAGGTTGTGCATAGTAATGAGCAGCAGGTTACTCTCCCACAATTCCCTGCGGCGCACATCCTCCACCTCAACACAAAAACACACACAGTGAGAGTGCATCAGGTCAAATATCGTTTAACTTAATGATACATCTCACGTATGGATTTTGCGCCTACAAATATATTTACATCCACCTCTTTCTTTGCTTTTTCTAATCGCATACCTCGCTTCTGTAGTTTTTCTCATGTGTCTTCTTCCACAGCTCCCAGTGGACGTCCAGCTGGCTGTCAAACATGGCCGCTGCCCCGACACACAGGGAGACGAGCAGCAGGCTCCCCAACATCAGGCCTGTTGAACACACACACCACACACACACACACACACACACACACACACACACACACACAGACGTGGGCCACATGAGAAGTCAGGATGTCGTCCGACCTTTGAGGAGATGCTCACACGCCGAGAAAAACAAAACCGCCGGGTAGAGTTCAGACCTTTTCTGAGTCAGAAACATACAAGTGGTGCTCGCTTCATGAAAACCACACACACACATATATATATATATATATATATATAGTATCACTTCCTTCAAACTTAAAAGCTATTGAACAGCACATAAATCATCCCAGAGTGAGGCAATCATCACAAGAACGGAACTGAAACTTGTGTGAACAAGCAAGAAATCTGACCAAATACATCAACATCATCATCAGTGATCGTTTGATCCAATGACTGTTGACTGTTGACTGGAAGAGAGAGAGTCAGTGGTTTCATAAAGTAGAGAAGTTACTGCTAATGAATGTTCAGGTTTGGGTCTTTGTGCCAGTGTTCAGTATGTTGATCGGCCAGTTTCACTGGATCAGGTGCACAGCTGAGCAGAGAACAACATCAAGATGACTCTGAAGTCACCTGATACCTGATGGACTCACTATCACAGTTCACAGACACATAAACACAAGATCAACCCACATCTGAACCTTTAATATTCAAAAAGTTCACCAGAATCTGACACTCTGTCGACTTTTCATACATTAGCAGTAAAGTAGAGTTTATAGTCACGTGGCTTTATCTGAAGAAAGTGTTGTTTATTGGTCACTTCTGTTCATCTCATTAGAAATACTAATAATAAAAACACATATCCGGCCTATAATAAGGCCAGATAGTAAAAGTCATAATAAACCACCACAGTCACACTAAACCACAGTATAACAACGTTATAAAGCATTATTCATATCATTTTCCTCCATTTTGATAATAAACACACCTGCAGCCTGACGAGAAAAAACAACTCATGTCGTCTAAAAGCAAAAGGAACGAAAGTAAAAGCATCCGAGCTGAAGCTGATAGAAAAGTCCTGACATGAATAATACAAAGCAGAATATCTGTGTTGTATATTTATGGATATAAAGTGTTTTAACTTGCCTTGAACAGTGGGCGTCATCGCTGCTTCTCTGTCGTGTTTGAACCACTCTGTGTGTTCCTGCTCGCTATTTATGAGGAACTATGTCACATGACCTGTCGCTGTTCTTCCCCTCTAGAAACAGAAAGCAGCATCGCCCCAACAGGCTGATCACCTGAAGCTGCGCGGATTACAGCGCGAGACAGCAGGAAGTAAGTGCACGAGGAAGTAAAGGAGCCAAAGTTATAACTATACTGTTTTAAAGCGTTAAAACTGAACCCAAGAATCACAACGACTCTCCTGAGACTAGAGGAGAGGGTCCGTTGTCTTGTTTAGTGTCTAAACACATTAAAATAATAACTTTTATATAGTTGTTAAAAGGTCTAACGGCGCGCTAGCACCCTCTAGCGGCTGTGATGTGAACTACAACGCACAATACAAATATGTTGGATGAAACAAATGATTTAGATTTAACAGGATCAAATGTTCAATAAAAAGAATTTGTGCTTAAAGAGCTTAATAAACGTTAACAAAAATTAGATTAGAGAATATTTTGTGTGTAAGTTTAACATATCGTCCTCAGGGCTGAACAAATGGAAATGAAAAATATTCCTCCGACGGGGAAACGAATATGTTGTTGTACTGAATATCTGATGTTTCAAACGTAGAAGTGATTTTCTTTCGTATGATGGTGGTGTAAGTAGAGAAGGTCAGGGAGGTTACTAAACATTAGGATTCAGCGCTGAGGGAACACGAGCGTTCCTGGAAATACAGTCGGTGTAGTTGAAGGGATGTGTGTGTTTCTGCAGCAAAGCGTAGGTCGAGAGGTGCTTCAGACCCGATGAAAGGTCAGCACACTGTGTGGCGCTCTGCCAGATGTTGTCGGGGTCTCTGGACCAAAGTGTTGGCTGAGCAGATGGATAATAACCCATTCTGCTTCAACTGTTAATCAATAACAATCATATAAAATGTCAAATTTGTAAATAAATTGCTGAATTTAAAATCAATGACTCCATCTGTTATGGTTATGCCCCCTGATGAACACTGTGCACATGATTATAGCTAAACTATGTGCTTTTACACAGTTTGAAATGATAAACATAATCCTACCAAGTTGCACATACACGTTACATTATTTATTAATTTGGATGATTTTGTTTGTTTTCTCGGACCTCATGGCGGATATTTTGTTTTGCTGTTAAAAGTTATATTCTTGACAGGAAATATTTCTTCTATTTCATCCAAACAGAAAACTAAAACTCTTCACTTAAAGAGCTAAAACTGAGCTAATAAGACATGAGCTGTCTGTCGTCAGTCTGTTTGTTCTCAGCTCTTATGTGGGGCGAACTCTTCTCATTTCCTTTGAATCAATTCATTCATTGATTACATTCCCACACGTTCTCAATATGTTTATTTCTTGAACATTATGTTCTGTGCTGCACCACGAATCCCGTTATTCTAACTTGTATTACTGACTGGAATCCCTGAGATTATTTCATTATGTATCTGCTGGTTATTAGACTTCAAACAGCCGGCCTCTCTTCACGTATCACATGAAGCAAGTTTGCAAAATAGAAACTTTTCTTCTTGAAGTCTCACTTTAATTCTTAAACTGAACCACTTCAAGTTGTGAAAACAACACATTTAGTCTCTCAGAGTGAAAGAAATTAACGAAACGCTAAATTAGAAATTCTTAGCATCAGTATAGCAGCTGCCTCTGTTAGCACCGTTAGCTGCTAGCCGCTGGCTCAGCCGTCGCCTCGTTGAGAGCCGTGTGGAGGCAACCGCTCCATCACGAAGCTGGTGCGTTCAGAATATACCGTCAGACGTCACATATTTACTGAACGAGATGCAGCTCATTTAGGATGTGATTTGAGCGTTTTTTGCTTTTGCTACAAACATCTAAAAACAGTTGTGTTCTTTTCCCGCTTCTTCACAATTAGAATGAGGAATTTAAACGATGCATTTAACTTCAAAATGAAACTTTTATTCATAGAAAACACCAGTTTACAGTTTGATCATCGGAAAAGTGCTGAACAGAAAAAACAAAAGTCGACATGATCAAGAGAAAAAAACTTAACATTTTAAAAGAACCGACTCTGCGTCGAAAGGAAAAGGAGGAGCTCCCATTGGCCAGCAATGCTTCCTGTCACAGTGAATTTAAACTCTGTTGGCTCTTGAACTGTAGACTCCCAGCATGTTACTGTGTTTGAGTGCCTGGTGAGACTTGACTTGGTCCAGTGTTCAGGTTTAGGGTCACTGACAGCAGCCCCGGAGGTACTAAAGCTGTTTATGGAGCAGACCACAGTCTGCTGGTGTGAAGATAAAACTGAAGAGTCTTAAGGGGGTTCAAAGTGCTTCAAATAACTCAAGATAAACCAAACGTCCTCATCAGACACTTGGAGTCTAAGACTTCACACAAACGTTTCATCACTGGGAGAGGTTCATTCCAAAAGAGTCTGATTACTTATTTTAATGTAAGGTGATTCAAAAATATACGTTTGCTGTTTTAAAAACCAGCAAGACAAAATAAAATCCTCAGTTATTGTTTGAAGTGGTTTTTGTATGTTGGACTCATGGATGTATTAAAGAACTGGCGTCTGTTGAGTTCAATGAGAACTGCTCGCCTGGTGCATTCACCAAAAAAAAGGTTTCTAGCTTCCGGGTTACTTCCTGAATATGCGCAGTAGTGTTAATCCCATCATGCCTCTGGCCCAGGTATGAGCCAATGAGAACGGGCGAACCGTTCAGCAGTGATGTCATTCAGAAAAACCAAAAATACTTCTCTGGGGCTTTGGAAATTAAAAATGCACAGTAAGAGTGATAATTGACCTGAGATGTCTCTTTTAAAATGTTGTTTTTTGGGCTCCAGAGGATTTATTTGCATCTGGACTGCCAGTTTTTATAATACATCCATGTTAGGAATGAGCTCTGCGTACATTTGTCAAGTGCATTTCTGTGTGTAGTAGTCTAAGCAAAGCCCCTCTCCGTTCCTCCTTCACACGATGGGGTAGCTGGCGAGGTTGGCGATGCCGCAGAGGTTATCGCGGTTGCGTGCCATCATGATGTAGCCCTGCTTGCCCCACTCCGCGCCCCAGCTGTCAGGGACAAAAAAAAGACAAAAGATGAGATGGAGAGAAAGACACAAGAGAGTTGTTGAGCATCGCCGGGAGTCAAAAAAAGCATTTCAGTTTGTCACCAACACGCCCGACAGACGGCGTCAAATCAACGGCCGCCGTGTCGTTTTCGCTTTCGGCGGCCTTATGAGCCACCTGATGCCGCTCTGGACAGGTGATGATGTGTGTGTGTGTGTCCCCACCTGTTCTTGACGATCCAGAATTTCCTCCCCTTGGCGTTCACTCCGAAGCCAACGGCCAGCACGGCGTGATTGACGTCGTCTTTGTTGCAGTTGCGGTCGTAGTAAATACCTGGGAACACGACGGCGGAGAGAGGAAGAGTGAGCGAGGAGAGATTCAGAGCTGGAAGTGCAACCAGCGAACCGACACACACACATGTGCGGCTCATACAGTTTGTAAGTTGATTTGACACTTTTTTTGAAATCGGAAACGGCCTTCTCACAGTTTCACTGTAACAGTTTCTATGAGGTGGCTTTAATTATTCAGCTCGTTCAACAAGGTTTCATTTCCCAACATGAAAGTCTAAATTCTGGTTTAGAGCCTCGACCTCCTCGCGTCATGTTTTAAAGTTAATATTTTTAGGAAATCACATGCAGTTTAGATGCTCTTTATGGTCTGCGTTTTTCAACATGTTCACATACTGTAATATTCTGTTTTTATTGGCGGAGTCTGCCATTTCCCATCTGGTTTAGCCGACTACAATCGTTCATCAAAAATGCGTCCACAAAGAAAGACAACAGTCATTTCGGTCTTTTTTGTTTTTGTCAGTGTGTCAGTTTGAAATCCGTCAGTGAGTGATGGAAGAAGGGGGGGGGGGGGGGGGGGGGGGGGGGGGGGGGGGGCACAGAGCTCTGTTAGATGAAGAGCTGCAGGCGACAAGCCGCACACCTCAGCAGGTTGACCAACTCCTCTCTCTTTGCTGCTGCTGTGTGGACAACTACTCCAGCTGTGAGCAGCATGAAATCTGAGCCCAGTTATTAATGACTTCTTAATTAAAACAACATGCCTTTAGAACTCTGGGACCTGAAGTTTTAAAATGCACTTCCTGTTACCACTGCCTGAAAGGTCCTTTCCTAACTATTAACAGCTAAAAGGGCTAAAACATACTAAACCACTGACAAGATAGAAAATGCTGCTTAAATTCAGTTAGCAATTATGTTTTATCACACTTCTTAAAGGGCCAGTGTGTCGGATCTGGCGACCTCTAGTGGTGAGGTTGCAGATTGCAACCAACTGAAACTTCTCCCGTGTGCAGTGTGTGTAGGAGCACATGTTTGGTTTGTCCGTTCTGGGCTTCTGTAGAAAAAGAGACGTTATGCTAATTTGCTTCCATAACGTGTCTTCTTTCAGAAAACATCCCAAATACACATTTAGGTGTTTGATTTTACTACGCTGTCTATTTCTCCTAGATAATGCCTCATTTGCATATTTAATCACAGAATTTAATTTAGAAAGAATTGTCTTGATGTCAGTAATAATGGGGACGTTTCATGGTGATATCTGTGTTGTGACTTTGTCTCTACTTTAATATTATTTGCATAGAACGGTACAAACACATCATAAGAAGAATCAGATGATTCAGTGTCAGATAACAGACATGTGAGCGTCTCACTGACCTCTCTGGTAGAACTGGAAGGTGCCGAGCGAGGCGTCGATGCCCACGGCGATCGGACCCACTTTGCACAGAGCTCGAGCCAGCGCCTGCTCGTCGCCCTCCGGGATCTCCTTGAAGCCTTTGCACTGAGCGGCCATGCCTGATGAGTTGTAGCGGCACGGCTGGTCCTTCAAGACAAAGGAGGAGGAAACAATCCTGAATAAACCTGGTTGAGATCTCTGTGTTCTCCTTTAAAGGCAAAACAAAAAATGGAAGCTGGAAAATGCAAAGCTTCAAATGTAAGAACTGCATCAGTTATGGTCATAATCTTTATACAAAAGCTAAAAAAAGGAACGAAAAAGAAAAACATACAGAAATGCAGAGCTGCAACAAACAGAAAAGAATCAACAGAAACTTAATTCTTTAGGTCATTTTTTAACAAGAATGTCAAATATTGAATGGTTCCAGGTTCACATATTGCTTTTCCACCGTAGTTTTGGACTTTTGTTCTGACAAAACAAGACTTTTGATGATGTCACACGGGGAAACGTGATGGAATTGTCCAACGTTTTCTGATGTTCTTTCAAAAAACAAACAACTGATGAGCAAACAAAACATCGGATGAATCGATAATTGAAACATGTTTTAGTTGCAGGCCTGTGCAGCAAACCTGGTGATCTGACTGTCACATGCACCTCATGTGACTGATCACAGCCTCGGTACGTTAGCATCCAAACAACGGGGAGAGTGCGAACGTTAAACTATTTACAAGAAGTCGCACTTCCTCGTTGCACCAATCGTGTGAACTTAAGAGGAAACTGTGTTTTGCTTTTTAGGACAAATCATCGTTTCTGATAAACCGCCTCCCTTCAGTCTGATATTGTTGCTGCTTTATAGATCACAGTGATCGTGCTCTTGTTGAAACCTGATTGGGTGACGTGTGACACCCTGAAAGCCAAGTGAGGAACCACCGACCGCTGCTGGTTTCAGTCTGTCTGCAGCTCTGTTGTGGTAAACAGACTATTTCTACAAGTTGTGCAATTTGTGTTCTTGCTTTAGCGTCATTTAAAACCAAGAGTGTTAAAGTTACACTTAGTCTGTTGATAATGTCTTGTTGTTATTCATATCCTTTATCTTTTTGAAATACTTTGTCATTCATATTATTTAGGCCTAGCTTATGTATATTCATGTTGTGTTAACTAACCGTGATATTAGTTATCTCTGTTATGTTTGTGTATTTTTAATTTGTGAAAATCAACTAAACGTTTCCTTCTGAGAATTAGATGAGAAGATCAACACCACTCTCCTGCTTTTATGTTCAATATGAAGGTAGCCAGCAACCACTTAGCTTAGCTTAGCTTAGCTTAGCATAAAGACTGAAAACAGGGGAGAAACGCTAGCTTGGCTCTATCCAAACGTAACAAATTGTGCCCTTTGTTCTTTGTTCACTTTGATTTTAATATCGTTTAAACAAACACGGTGCTTTGTGAGCTTTAGAGGTGTTTCTTTGGTACAAGTAGAGCTATTAGTCAGGACTCCTGCTTTGCCTTTTAGCATTTTACCTTTTTTTATTTCTTTTTTTAAGTTTGTTTCTCATAAAGCACCATAAGCTGACTCCATTGCAACTTTTATTCGTATTGTTTCCTGTCAAATCGGTCAAAGCATCATGGGAACTGTGGTTCCAAAACTCACAGCATGATTATCTTTCAAGTGAAAGTAAGACAAATCATATTAAGGGTGGAAAAAGTCCGATAAGATGGACCTTTTATTTCACGTTGCACGTCATTAATAGTGTGTCATAGGTGTCTCAATTCAGTGTGAGGAGAGGCCTGTGAAGGTGTCAGACTTTAAAACAACACCCGGCTGGGCGGTGAGACTGGTTCTAGTTGTGGGTTAAAGCCACAGAACATGATGTCACACCAACAGCACATGACAGGAAAGAGAAACGAAGCATTTAAAGATGTGGTTGACCTCTCGTGTCTCAGGACACGTGACCCACTGAAGGGGAAGTTAAGGATTCAAACTGATTTATTTTCTCCACATGTGCAGCATTGTGGCTTCCTTACCTCTCCGACGTACGGGTAGACCTCCTCCGAGTCAATGCCTCCGTTGTCCTGCACGTACTTGAAGGCGTTGGTCATGTAGCCTCCTCCGCAGCCGCTGTTCTCCTTGACGCAGTCCACCAGGTTCTGGGGACTCAGGTCCAGCAGCTTCCCCGTTGTCTTGGCCAACTGGCCCTCGAGGGCCCCGGCCGAACTGAAGGCCCAACAGGAGCCACAGGAACCCTGTCAGGAGTTAATGAAAGAGAGGAGAGAGAGAGGTGGTCTTAGGTTCATGATAGGATGTGCACATAGGCCCCGTTACAGGATGATGGAGACGGCCAAACAGAAAATGATGTTAGCAAATTATGGAGCAAAAATGCCAAACAAACTAGTTCCTGCTTCTCAGCTGTGAAGATTTGCTGCTTTTCTTTGTCACATGTGAGAATGAACTGAATATCGTTGGGTTCTGTATTTTGAGCCAGTGAATAGAAGTAATCTAAAGACGGCACTCTGGGCTTTAGGAAAACTGACAGACTTGTCTTTTTGCATAATTTACACTCCACATTAAAAAGATAATTGGCAGATTAATGAGTAATGAAAACAGCGTCTTAGCACCGCATTAATATCTCATCAGCCTGAAGGGAAATCCAACTGATAGATGAGCGGTGAACAAAACAACAGCTTGTGTCTTCTCCTGTCTGTCCACCGGGAGGCAGATGTTTCTGTGTGAGAACACGTCACACAGTGAAATGTGATGTTTTATCAACGATACTATGACACAGTCACTGCTACGTGTTTTAAGATTAAACAGCTGTGTTCACCTGTGCAGGAGACTACTGATGATATGGAATGATCATAAGAATGTTAGATTAACTCTGATAGTAATAGACGTTAAGGCTGCTCCCTCTTAGACACAACTACAAAGAGACAAACAAAGAACAAATATAAAGTCTGTGTGTCTTGTTCTTATGTAGGGGAGGTGGTGGGGACCATTGTCTCTAAATCCACCCATGTGAATGCACATAGTTGCATTAAAAAAATCTAATTTCATCTAATTTCACATCTGACAAACAGAATTATGAAATCCAAATGTCAAAGCAGTGTTCCGTTAAATAAGAGGATCTCTGTCGTGTGTTCACGCTCTCTCAGTCACGAAGGAGTAAAACACACCAGAGTCGCTGTCTGACTCTAAATGATCATCTGGCTTTGAGTTAGAAACACCTCTGCTGCTCCAGGAGATCACCTCTGCTGCTTTCTAAACGTGTGGGCCAATCACAGCGCTTCACCGGAGGAGGCTCTGAATGCGGCTTTGAGCGCCGAGTAAAACTGAAATTTGCCTCAAACAAAACAAAAACAAACAAAACAGGATTCAGTCATCACGCTTCCGTCGGGGAGGAAGCGGCGGACTTGTTAGTATGCAGAGAGTGAAGTCAGACTGCTGCATAATTCATGAGCGACAGGAAGCAGCTCAATAAATCCTGCTTGTGGCTGCAGTTTGACCTTCATCCACCAGAGGGCGACGACGTCCTCCGCATAAACCGACATTTAGGATAGAAATGGAAAATGATCCATCTGACATTCTTATGTTTAAAATATTTGCACTTATCATCTTTTTGTTTTTGTGTACACTATTATATATCATCATATATATAATCGTTAAGTTAAATCTAGTGTAAGTATGAATAAAAAGCATGCTTAAAAATGAATGAAAATGAAAAGATGAAGCCTAATTTGGGGTAAAATAAATGCACAAAAAGATGTATGTATTTGTAGAAAAACATTCAAACTCAAAGTTAATGAAACAAAATGAAAATAAATAAACTACAACAGTAAAATGCGTCATTGATTATGGATTATTAACCGCGCTGAGCCTTCAGTGCGTCAGCTTCAGCTCCGATGTTCATTAGATAACACCCCATCATTCTGCTGCTCTCTGCCTGCCAGCAGAATGCACAGATGTGTGCAACATATTTCAGTCTATCTACTTCCAGTTCAGCTCAACCCTTGTTGACATAAATACGGCCCCGGCTGTCCGACCCACTCATAATAACTAATTACATGTAATAACTAAACCCATTCTTGTGTTTTCAAAGCCCATTAGCAGTGAGAACAGGCTGTTTCCTCCGGCAGGTCACCAGATCGTACACTAACTGGGACGTGTTTACTTTTCTGGAGCGTGAATGAAGGTTGAAAGTGGAGGATGGAGTTTTTCTTTCATGGCTACAAGAGAAAATATTCACCAAATACTCAAAATCTCATCCAGCCTCTGTGAGATCACATGCTGCTGCTGCTGCTCTCTCTCTCATGATGGAGGTTTTGAATATTTTCATTTGAATTAGCGCTTCGTAAAAAGGGTTCTGAGTGTGAACCTTGTGCTCCTGAACTGTTTACAGTTGAGTTACAAGGCGTCTATGTTTTCATAATTGTGCATACTTATTTTAACATGTTAAGGTAATACATTCTTCCTTAAGATACTTTATTTCTGATATTATGTTCCATCTACAGTTCACCCTGCAGACTGCTGTTTGTGTCGCATTGAAACCATAAACGTTGACTCTACGTGATGTAACGTTACGTGAGGGCGGTTGTTATTTATTCACGCTACGTTGTTACGTTTTTAACCATGATCTTTTTTCTAACCTTTACAAAGTCGTTTTGTTGCCTAAACCAAACCAATCACATTTTAAATGAAACTTGTTCATGAAATGGATTTTTTTACTCAGGAACGTATCCCGTAATGTGCAGCGAGCGTACGCTGCCAACTTTGATTTTCCTGGCGACCGTTAGCTTCTTTATTTGTTCCCGTCTGATTCTTTTTGCATCTGCCTCCAACAGCAACATCCCCACAGAAATCACTGAGTTTCCTTCTCTGCGTTTTGCCTGAAAAACAGCCGCGGGACATTTTCTCAGCTTTCCCCCTCAAACAAACACCATCAAACGCACGAACCGAAAAACCCCTCTATCTGTAGATTCATATCTTGTGTTTCAGTTAATGAGAAAACTACTGACTGAGGAATATGACAGCTACGCAAATATAACTCGTTCCATCGTGAGATGCTTCGATTCTCATGAACTGCAACATTAATTTTTCAGCCCAACGTCCTCTGACGTCCCAGGTCTGTTTTTGATCGCTGTGCTTCCTGAAGTGAAACTCTTGAATCATGTGATATCAGCTCTTGATCACGTTTGGCCTACTACTTCATCAAACTCCTGCTTCATTTTCTCCAAGCGTCCACTGATGCATGGAGGGTATTACATTGGCTACCGTGCATTTAGCTGTCACTTGATATTTGCGTGCCGTGAACTTAAAGATAGTCACCATGGCAACATTTAGCTTGTGTTTTTTGCTATACATCGGACATCAACCGATCATCGCTTTCACTTGGATGACATGTGAAGGCGATCCGGTAGGAGAGGCCAGAAATAGACTTCTGAGAGCATAAGTGTGTCTGTATCTGCAGCATGTAGATGATGAATAACTGGTTTCTCCAGTTATTCTGGCTGATTAGACCTCTAGGTAGGTGGAGCTTTGATAGCAGCACAGTGAAAGCTCACGGAAGCTGCTTTGCACTGATCTGTATCGGAGGTGAAGGCGTTAAGCAGATGAACCTTCACCAAACAAACCGAGTTTTTCTTCACCCTTTAGGTCTTTTATTGAAAACAAATGCTTTTATTGGAAGAGAGTGCTTTAAAGAGGAGTACAGTAGCTATACTACAGTAACAAAGATTGAAGCTCTGGTGAACCAGATATCCAATAAGATGAATCATTCATGTGTTTGACTAAACATACAACGATTAAGATGTGTGCTAGACGACCTCTGACCTGGTTCTTCACCGGGGTCACCATGCCCTTCTTGCGGTAGTCGATGGATTTGGGTAACTTGAACGCCGCGTCGTCCAGAGCCATGGTGAAGCTGCGCTCGCTGTTCATCGGGACCTGCAGGCCGGTCATCTTCTCCGACACTTCCTCTGACGTCTGCGTGAGCGGAGACACAGTTCATAGTTGACATCAGGGGGTTTCAGGAATGTTTCTGACGCTCTCGTTCAGAAAAGACGAGCATAAAGGAGGCGGAGTTTCTTGATCAAAACAAAGATATACTAAGAAATGATCTCTCTGAAGAGCAGAAGTTGAGGATTACAGGTGGAGGATATGAAACTTCCCTCGGTTCCTGGAATAATCTTGTGACATAGAAAGTGTGTTGGGACGGGAACAAGAGGAGAGCGGTAGAGAGGATTTATTTTTAGACTTAAGACAAGAACAAGTGAAGAAGATACGGGAGGGGGAGGATTTGATTCAGCAGGGTGACGGAGGATGAAGAGCGTTTCATGAAGGGACGGGTTTAGCAGTTGATGAAATGAATTTTTCTGCACGGTGCTAATGTGTCAAAAAGTGACACCAGAGGGGCACACAGGTGCAAAGCTGCAAGGTTTACAAAACAACGACGTAAAAGGAAGAAGCAGACGAGGAGGACGAGAGCAAAGGAGGAGGTGAAGTAAGGGAACTCCTGTACTATCGGCATATTAAAGCAATCATTTAAAATAATGTCCTGCCTTCTATTATTGTCAGAATTCCCCGGTGCTTTCATTACAGCTCAGTGTGCAAGCCGAGAGATCATCAACAGAAGAACTACAGACCATCTGGTCCTTCCTTTCATTTCACTTAAGTGCAAGATGAAAATGGAAAAAACATCCTTCATTTCCCGGCCACCTGTTTCTACACAAACACGTGAAATTGGCCATTTATCCAGAATTACTGAATGTGTCACTAATAAATGAGCCTGTGTGTGTTTTTTTACCCATATTGCTTCCCACCCATTTTTTTGAGGTACGGCTTGTTACAGACGGCAACTTGATGCAAAAAACAAGCCTCAGTCATGACACCGCTCTGACACACACACACGTCAGCGACTACCGCTGATCTAAGGAAAAAATTTGAGTCAGCATATTAATCCAGAATGAAAAGAATTGTTTTTAGTTCATTTTTATTTGATCTGGGAAAACTTGAACGTGTGATCAGAACCGGAGGCCTGTGAACACGTGGTGCAGTTCCTTTGGCGTGACAGTTGGTATTTCTTTCCTTCATTAACCTGAGACGAGTGTCTGGTGTCGGCACCACAGCAGCTGGGCCGAGCCAGTGATATTATTGTGATATAAATAATGATAAAATAGACTAGTCAGACTTGACTGGTTTCTGGTGATGAAATGTTGTGGAAACAAGCTGGAAAAATGTCTGATTTCTGTCATTGGCTACCGTGCATTTAGCTGTCACTTGATATTTGCGTGCCATGAACTTAAAGATAGTCACTATGGCAAAATCTAGCTTGCATTTTTCGCTATACATCGGACATCAACCGATCATCGCTTTCACTTGGATGACATGCGAAGGCGATCCGGTAGGAGAGGCCAGAAATAGACTTCTGAGAGCATAAGTGTGTCTGTAGCATGTAGATGATGTCAAAGAACAGAATGGAGAATGGAAAAGAATGAAACCATCTTTCTGTCCAGGAGTCGGTTGTCTTCCCCCCTATGACACCTTACATGGCCTCAAGCATGCAGGACGGGCTCAGACTCACCATGTCGCCCAGGTGGTTCATCCCCAGCTCGTAGGAGTGGATGCCCAGCGCTGCCTCCTGGTTGTGGGCTTCAATCAGCCGCATGTTCTTCTCCCAGATGGCCCTGCGAATCCCCTCTTCATCCTGAGACAAAACAAGTGCAATGTGTCACTTTGAGTCAAGACAGAGAGACTTGACACGAGCTGAGTGACACACAAAGGATTATGGGATACCGGGGGGCCGCTTGTGTCCTCCAAATTCAGACAACAGAAGTCTGCACTTCTTATAAAGAAGGCGTTAGCGTGTGTGATGATGTGTTCGCTCTAGGAATATGAACTTTGGAGCATCGAGTCTTTAACATATGCAGATTCTTCCGTCTTAAGTTTTGCTTCCCTTCCTCTCTTCCTGTGTTAACACCTGACAGCTCAGAGAAATGAATCTGGGCAAATAGGGCACATTTACGTTTTAATTAGCGACGAAAGGAAGCTCGCCTGTGTTACAGCCTCGTTTCATTAATTAGGCCAATTAAACCGGCGCACGTTCACACAGCAATCTTCCCTACAGCTTAAGACAGCAACAGAACTGTCCAATGCAACTGGAAGTTGCCTTAAAATGTTGCTTCATCCCTTATTTTTTAGAATATTGGCACCTCATCACCTCTGTATGTGTCTATTATGTGCGGAGGAGACTGATTTGCATTTCGGCCGTCTCAATTTGGGAACGAGATGGAGCCGAGTGTTTGGTTGGTTACCTGAAAAACATCCACGCTCTACTTAGTATTCGTGGTCTTAACAACCATTAGCATAACTATAATGATTATTTCTATCTTGATGTCTATTCCAGTAATGGAAAATGCAAATGATGCGCGGAGACTTTGCTTCTATTTAAGTGATGTCAGTTCAAGGAGGGGTTGAATTAGAGGAAGTGTTGGAGGAATACTGATTGAAATCACACAGAGAGAGAGAGACAGAGAGAAAGAGAGAGAGAGAGAGAGACAGAGATGGAGGGAGAAAGAGAGAGAGAGAGAGAGAGAGAGAGAGAGAGAGGGAGAGAGAGAGAGAGAGAGACACATGAATGTCAACAATACACCACATGATCTCATTAACAAACACATTCAAATAAATGCATGCATGTAAACATAGATACAGATATAAACAACATAAGATACACAATCACATACTGTACATGAACCCGCAGGCACATGCAGCACTGTAGATTAAGTCCACACATGCATCTGTCCACACACACACACACACACACTCACACGCTCCACAGCTGTGGAGCGGTGACCTCTGGCCAGAGGTGAAGAGGCATAACAGATGCTCAGTGAGCGCTGAAGACGTGAGTCTGTGGTCGGCTCTGGTTTATTAACACCAGCTATCTACATTTTCTTCCTTCTTCGCAGCAGCCAGGAGCTACAACAAAACAACAAAATAATAAAAACTAAAACGATGGCTGGCAACAGGGACAGGGAAACCGAGGAAGGAGGGTAACGTATAGAGTCGGAGGTGAGAGGAGTTTCCTCTGTTTTGGACACTTTTTGAGTTTCCATTGCTCAACACACCAGCTGGCTGCCGTATGCAGCGCAGTAGAAAGTTCACCTCAATTGAAAACTAAATTTGCGAGCAAGGATGAGGTGTTTTTTGTCCGCGTGATTTCAGTTGATGATCCCGGTTAAATGTCTTTGTTTTCCTGGTTAAACACAAACAGCTTGGCTAAAGTGTGTCTACAGTCTTTCTGAATCACTGGCTGAGAAAGGAGGAAGATGAAGCGACTGTAAAGTCTTCTTGTGCACGTTTGCTGTTTACTTTTGCTCCTCTGTTCTCTGACTCCATCTGTCTTGTTTCTTCGGGCCAAAACAAGGAAGTAGAGCAACCGGTGCCGGCCTCTTCTTTCTTGTTTTTCCAGTCAACATTGTTTTCCCGCAGCACAGAGTCTATTTTTAATGTTTTTTCTTTCTAGTGAAAGAAAAACACGAGGGCATATTTTAACATGTGGTGTTAAAGATTCACAGTCGATGATGTTAGATAACACTCAGACCTGAAGAGAGGAAGTAGCTGACGTGTGTTGAGCACAAATTATACACTTCTTGTCAGCACTGAGTCATGTTTTAACATATTCTACTGTTGAAAATTAGTGATGTGGCATTTTTTTTAATCATTTTTTAAACCAGAAACTCTTTGCTGCTTTGCAATCATACATGGTTTGAGAGGCACAGGTCAGCTGACAACTGACAGTGTATTTGTCCCAGGTTATCACTGCCCTCTCCTTTTAATTTACTTGTTTCTGCAACGTTTGCATGGTGGTGTTTAGGCCCTCAAAGCACTTGGTGAAGATCAGAGAAGGATAATAGACTCGGAGGACGATAGACGACATGTTTACGTTATTAACATGCAACTGAAATCACACTCGTTCCCAAACTCAATGAAAGGACTTTAGTTGAGTAAATCTAAATCACACACTGAAGGATTAAGGATGCAGAGCCTGTATCCTGCACTTAGTATTCCTCCGATCACCTGAATCGCCTCTACGAGACGCCAGGGGAAATAACACTGCCAGCAATTATGCTTCTTTGCAAAAAAGGTAA
Organism: Pholis gunnellus; assembly: GCF_910591455.1. Taxonomy (NCBI): domain Eukaryota; kingdom Metazoa; phylum Chordata; class Actinopteri; order Perciformes; family Pholidae; genus Pholis; species Pholis gunnellus. Next base: position 25,324,504 of record NC_136534.1, read on the forward strand.
TCAGGGAAACAAATTAGTAGTAAACCTCCAGTACATGAATCGAGTTTATTAGAGACAGGCTTCATCAACTCTAGTTCACCCGTTCATTAGGACGTAGATATTCTACCAAATGAGCAATACAAGGAACTAGACGAGGCTGCTCACAGCACTGTTTGCTTCTGTCGTACAACACAATCATTCCAGACGTCCCAGTTGGTGCTAATAATCACACAACTCTGTTCATATGCTGATGACATGATACGATCCACTTAAACACCAAATTAAAACATCTACACTTCAACAATCTTAACATGCTGGTGGACTGGCAGCACCAAATCTTAATACTTTCTAACTTATACATAATGGATAACAACCCCATGGCGGTTATTATTGGATACAAAAAAGAGATTTTCTGAAGAAACAATCCTAAATATTATTATTCTAAAAACAAAAATGCAGCAAATCATTAAGTTAATTATTTGGTTAAAATCTGACTCAACAATAAAGCCTCCGCCTCCATTTTAATCTTTGAAACTACAAAGGAATGATGAGCTATTTCAATCATTTTAATGACAAAATAAGACCATAGACATATGAATAACATAGAATAATGAATGTTGGCAAAACAGAACATCTGCCCCGTTTAATGTTCTCTCAGCAGAGCTGCCATGTCCAGACTAGATAAACCACCAGACCGCCAGCAGAAACAGGCCGATAGAGAGACGAGCAGTGAACTGACTGCCCGTTAAATTGAGTCCGCTTTAGACGGGCAGCGAGTCAACACAAAGACGTCCACTTGTTGAGCAATTTACCGAAGCACAAAGAGAGCAAAGAGAGATAAGAGGGAACACGAAAAGCCTGAAGACGGAGGAAAGAGCTAAATAAATGCACATCTATTCATTGGTGCGTACGGACACGGCTCGGGCTGTAACGTCAGGAACACTTTCAAATAAAACGCTCCGATGAAAAGCCACCGTTGAAAAGGGACATTGTTCAGTAAACTCAGCCTTTCTTAGAGCAACTCCAGTGACAATGAAAATCTGACATCCTCTCCCATTATGGTCTGTCTGATCTTTCCCTCGGTCTCTCTAACAGCTCGGTGCAATCCTCGAGGAATTTGCATCGCTGAAGTTCTGAGAATCTTTGCATACAAAGTCATGTTTTGATAACTTTATTGGTACATTTCTTTTAAAGGAACACGTTGATCCCATCTGGAGTCCAGATGTGGGATGTGGTCTGTTATTAAGATGGAGGAGTCGCCACAACACTACACAGAGTCACGGAAGCTTACAGCTTATAAAACGGCACTGTTTTCATCTGTAAACTTTCCTTTTTCACTGTCAAATTGTGGAATCGTGTTTTCTTCAAGTTGTGGCAAAGCGAGTCATTAGAGACCGAAACCCAGCAGCGTTGTGGTTACATACGGTTGGGAAGAGCTTTTTCTTGGATTTGTAAAAAGCCTACACACACACACACACACACACAGTAATGGCAGAGACTTACCAGGCCGTTGTATTCTCTCCGGTGTGTGATTTTCCAATCCTCCCACTGGGCGTCCAGAGAGGCTTCATCCAGGTGGCTCAGGGCCGAGGCCGCCAGCAGCAACAAGCACACGCACTGCAACATTCTGCAAGAACAACAACAGAAAATGTGCTTCTGTAAGCTGGTTTTACTGTCACATGATGGTTTCACTCGTGTGCCACCAAAGACAAGAAGCATGCTGGTTTACATTTCCCAGGAAACCCTCGGACAGCTGCATGGGAGATAACACCGCGCAGCATCCTGTCCAGAGGTCGATGGCAAAACAACATACTTTCTGTTTTTTGTGCCACAAGCATGATCGAACTTGAAGATATTGAATATCGTCTGTCAGCAGCTTCAGACCAGACACCAAAGTACCAGGAAGCAGATAAAGAATATAAAATGTTCCCGTTGTTCTCTCGTCAGGGATTCAAACACGTTCTCAGTGCGTGTTGAACTCCAGACTGTGAAGAAATCACAGCTGACTGAACTTTCTTTCTGCAAACTTTGCTTCATCAGCTTCTCCCACTTCCTCTCTAGATTCCTGCTTCCAATCTGCATTTGTGTTCCAGTAAAGGCCATCGACCTGTTGAGTTTAACTAAACTAAACTTGTCTTTGAGGCTTGTGTGTGTGAACTGAGCCGCGTCCTGCACACACACGCATTGATTATATCTCGTCTGGCTTCACTCTCGGGGCCGATTTGAAGGAAGTGCCGCATGATTTAAATAGCAGGGTTTCATGATCTATGCAAATAACTTACAGCTAATGTGAACAAAAGCACACTGTGTGTCGCTGTGTGAGTCATAAGAATTCTCCCCATGGACATTTCTTTGTTCTTTAGAAGGATATATTACAGCATTAGTCAATATATTTTATATGTTGTTCCACGAGTAAGCCACAGATCTGCAGAGGTCAACACAGCTCCCAGTTAAGTCGACACCTCTGACTTCCAAAACTCTTTCTATTAAAGGTACAACACAATCCTAATCCTGTTAACACTAATTACTTTCATAGCTTACACAAATACTTCTAAATCTGTCTGAGCCTTAACTCAAAGGAAATAAACCCGCAGAGTCAAAGTTAAGAAAAACAGTGCCTGTTTCATTGAGGAGCAGCACATCAGCTTTACTCAACCTGGATCCCGTTGGACTACAAGTTTAAAACTAACCCTGTTCCAGAGCAGGAACTCACACAACTGAGAGTAAAACAATAAACTTTACCTTGAGTCCAAAAGTCAAAGGGTTTGGTGAAGTTTTCTGAGTGCGACGCCGTGTTCCTCTACTGTCAAAGTAGGTCAGTGTGTGAGTTTATATCGGTTGGATTTTGAGGAAATACAAAAAGGCAGTTCCAGGTTCTGGGGAGGAGTTTCTTGTTTTTTTTTCCAGGCGGGGGAATTACATCTGGTTTCACTCAAATAGCAAAGATCCCTTCAACAGATGATGTCAGGTGTCGGGTTACGCTGTGGTGTCTGAAAACTTCACAGAGGCTGGCTGTGAACTCAGCGCCCAGCTGCATTCTGGGAACACTGCTTGAAAAATGAATAAGACTTGCTGGATTTTTAATAAAGATGGTGCTCTGAACTACATTCTTATCCTCATCCCACAACCCCCCGAACATCACTATTATGTATCAGACCGCTGCAAAGATGAACAAGTGCTTAGTTCTTAAGAATCAAGATGAAATTAAAGAGGACGAATGGACGGACCTCGACACCAGAAGAATACTTTCTTTTATCTTTTTAACGCTCAGGCATTTTTCCGAAAGCAGGGAGGTAGAAACACGTCTAGTCATGTTGTGTTTTGGAGCTGCAAGACTGATCCTTGACAGGAGGGAATTGAAATATTATTCAACCAGATGTAACCGCACTGAGAGGTGCTCGGTTTGTTTTAAAGCCTGCAGTTCATTCGCTACACTTCCTGCCATGTAAAGTATACGACACTGCAGGGTTTATATTAGAAGCTAAGTACATTTACTCCCGTGCATATTTCCATTTGATGGCACTATATACTTCTACTCTTCTACATCTCAGAGGGAAATATTGTACATTTAATTCTGTCAGCTTTTTCCCCACCGTGTCTTCAAGACATTCTGTCGACATACTAATTATTTGTTTACATTTTGTAACAATCGGATCTCCATAAATCTGCACACGTATCTGCAGGTCACATCTCTGTTTTACAGGAAGCCATGACATCATTTACATTGCACACCTTCATTCCTGGATGAGGTGTTACCCGATTCATGCTGCAGAATACAAAGGGAAACATTTGTAGGCGTATTTAAAACACCAACATCATTATCTGCAGGAATTAATAATGAAGTAGAGGAACAAACATTGGAAATATGATGCTATAGAGTACATCTCTATTATTTGAATACATTGTGGATTCTGACAGTCGGAGTCCTTTCCAATACAGACACTGTTGGTAAACAAGCTATAAACTACAGATAGAATTTGTTAACTGATTAAACACATTTTCTGCTGCTTATTGAGAAAAGTTGAGATTACAAAGCCTTTTTATTTCTAAAGGAGTGATTTGTTGGTTGTTTGTTGTAATCACAGCATTCATAGACGGCCCCTCCTTCACGGCTCAGCGAGGGTCGGGACGCTCGCCAACGAGTGAAAGCCAAACAGTCCGCTTGGCGTTCCGCCCGGCCGTGTTTGCGTTTGTGTCCACAATTATCGAAGCTTCCTCTTGTGCGGCGTGCTTACGATTTGGCGCCCGGTCGCTACGTTATTTTAAAAGGAGATTGACGCCCGAGAAACGTCCCGAACAGAGCAAAAATAAGAAAATACAGACAGACACACTTTGTATGAGTCATTTTATTTTTTAAGAAAAATCCCTCTCGTCCTGCCTTTCTTAGCCGACACCAACACATTTATACCAATGGTGATTTTGCCCTGAACTTTATTAGTTATTAGCGGTGACACTCACACATGTTGCATATTTCAAGAGACGAGCAGAGAAGATGTTTTAACATTATTAATGCATGAACACGACATATCAGACTTGATCCCGTGCGCTAACTTATTCAAATAAACTTCCCACGACGGAGCCAAAATAGATCTTTACAATATTTATTTTTTCTGCATGTGTCGTCTGGTTTTTTGGTGGATATCTACTTCCTCATGCCGTTAGTCAACAGTCCTATGTGTCCGGTCTGTGTGTATATATATGAACATGTCGTGTGACTCCTATAGTCACACAGCTGTCTGGCACATGTAGTCACTTCTCTAAATATAAGAAGGTCCCGTGTACCTCATATGTCCAATGATGCAGTGCTGCAGCAGGTTACTCACTCATGTAATGAGGTCTGTTAGAATGGAGAGGATTCAGTTCTAGTGCTGATTATACTTTTACAAAGGCTACTACTGCTACTAAGCTGCTCTTAATTCAATAACGAGGAGCCCTGAAGTGCTTTTTAGTGCTCATTAACAATACAACGCGTTTGTTTTTAGTTTGTCTGACCTCATTACGCTGGTTCTGTGGCAGAATTTAAACCTGTGTGAAGTCAGATTAACATTCTATTTTTACAGTTATTATTTAACAACAACATCTGTCTTTGTGGGGTAATCATCATCTCCATGGGTGTAATGGGCTCTGGGGGGCATTGTTTTAACCTTTTAGTCCAACTTTTATTGTCTCCGCCAGGAGTTCACAAGATAATCACGTGAGTGAGTGAGACGTGCACCTGTCTAATCTCACATTCTGCTGCAGCAAACTGCGTTATATTTTAAGTGGCCAGTTAGGTGCTGCATGCTCTCATGGTTGCGGTGACTCAATTTTTCAAGACACCTTTCAACACCTACTCTATAAATCCATCGACTGCCTGCTGACTCAGTACTCCTCACACTGCCTCCTAGTCGGTCGGGTGATAACACAGAGTGTCTCACAGCCGCTATTCTGCAGCCAGAGAAGGAGTGCGGGTAAAACCACAGACTGTATGTCAATGAAGAATATAAGTTTTCCCACTTTTACTGTTTTGGAGAGTGTGTTTGGCTAACAGCTAACAGCTAACGGAACTACAACCACTACCGACTGCATTGCCGCTGCAGCAAACTGCATCATATTTTGGGTGGTCCAGTTATGCTCAAACACCTTTTATTGTCTGGTTCATGCTGCCGTTGACTGCCTGCTGACTCCTCAATCACCAACTCTCAACCAATTACACAACTGAGTGCATCATCGCCACCGCAGCCGCTACTCCGGGGGGGGGGACACCAAATACTATGTCTATGAGGAAAACAGTTTGGCTAACAGCTAACGATCTGTTGTAAGCGTAGGTGTGTTGATACAGCAAAAAAAAAGAAATAAAGTAAAAGGCAGTCAGTGCCCTCAACAACATGAATTGATGAGAATTTCATATAAATGCAGCGATCCGTCTCTTCCGTTGGCAGCTTCAGCGCCCCTCAAGGTCACCGGCAACCTCTGCTGCTGTGCTAAGATCTCCGTCGGGTTAAGGTCTCTGGTGTGTTAAGTGCAGCACAGGCGAGCGGCTGCAGGCCTCTCATCACCGGCAGCTTCCCTATCTATCTGATCGATAAGATGCTTTTTTTTATTTATTATTTTTCTGGAGAGGCTGCTCACTGGACCTCAGCAGGCAGCAGAGTGCATTTTGAGCTCCTTTAAGGCTCTTCCTCCAGGTTCCTCCACGGCCACTTTAGATAATGAGACCCATGGACGATAGTGTCTCGATTGATCCATCATCCAGGACCCAACCCCCCCCCCCCCCCCCCCCCCGTCTCTCAGCACCAGCGAACAGGCAGCAGGTCGTGACCTGTGTGTAAATGTGTGTGTGTGTGTGTGTGGGGGGGGGGGGGTTATAAAGGGGGGACGGCTACAGGCGGAGATAGATTTATAATCCAATACTCCTTACTAAGGTGGTTACCAAGCGGTCGATGGCTCTATTTTTATCTGCAGTGTTGGAAAATCTTTTAATATCGCAATATAGAGAATGCATTTCTATAATCCAAACGCTCTCATGTGTGCAGCGGCAGCCATTACCTTAATGCAGCGATTGATTTTCCACTCAGGCTCTTCACTGACTGCGGTTACATAGACACTAACATTCAGAATATAACTATATTCTGAATTTGACACGGGTCACGTGAACAACATTTGAATATTCCAAACTAGCCCTTAGTCTATGAGCAGCATTTTTAAATGAAGACTCGTGGGATATGCCGGTATTATTCCGGTGTTAGGAGCATTCTTTGGACATGTATGTAACGCGTTCAGTATACACGTTTCAATCGGGGTTTTTACGGCAGTTTGCGACACGAGGCCTCTTTGCTGTTTACGATCAGCTTTGAGCGTGTTAGTCTGTTCTTGTGCAAAGCTGAATAAAGAACAATTTAAAAACACAGTTTTACAAAACCTGCATAATGACGACGACAGGGGTGCAACGTGGGAGCACCATGACTGCAGTTGGAAAAAGGAGGGAAATTGACTTAATTTAAAGGACGAAGCCACAGGAGGAAAATCACGAGGGTGTTCCTACGTTAACGGAGAATCATTTTCATTGGCCATGTAAACTGCTGAGTAGGACTTTTGTCTTTTTCAGAATGAGGGCAAACCGTGTGTACACTGGGGAGGAATCTGAGGCCCCGTTTGACGGTAAATTCCTGCGTCTGTGAGGCCACATCTGTTTCCCATTTTGACGCACCCCCCAACCCACAAACCTCGAATCCGCTCAGCTCCCAGGATCCTCTGCTCCCGTCATATGATCAGCCCGCTGACTCAGCTCATCATGGGACCGTCTTGCTATTACAGAACTGAGTCGGCCCTGTAATAGAAAGAAGTAATCTTACATCACTGCAGAAAAAAAAACGACATCCCATTTTCTATATGCAGCCCCGATCCATTATAGTCCCTCTGGGACATATTACGTAACACTAATGCCGTTGAAATTAATTGTGTTTAAGCACTCTAGAAAACATTGTTCACATTCTTCTCCCCTGCCAGTCGTCTGAGAGGCTAAATCCTGGTCTGAAATGTGCACTTTTCACTGACCAGTTCAGAGATTACAGCAGTAGACACCAAAGAGGTTTTACAGGCTTGTTTTGAATCCAACAGATTAGACCGGGTTGTCTTTTTTCATTCCGAGCTCAGATCGTTTGTCGAGGGAAAAATTACGAAGTGTATTCGCTGTGAGTTGTTGTTAGAAGCACTGATTTGTCCTGTTTCTGAATGGGTGTGAATGTTTAAGTGTACATTGACAAAGAACACAGAAAAAGTCAGTCGTGCACTGAAGTTGTCATCAACTGTCACTGTATATATATATATATATATATCTTTTTATATATTTCTAAAAATAAAGACATATGTAGTAAATCTAATAGTGTGCATGAAAATGTGTGATTCAAAAATCCATTCTTTTTAAAGGCAAGCACTAACCTTTTATAAATTATATATTCTTTTTATTTTTGCAGACAACTTGTAATTTTTTGTGCTGAATGAATTGAATTAATCAATACTGCCCACTCCTGGAGGGAAGGGAACCTAAACTGTTGCTTTAAATGTATCAATAAGTCATCAAAGTAATCGCTATGCTGCCAATATCGTCCAATTTAAAGGCAGGCTGATGTGTGTGTGTGGATTTTCTAAAGTTCAACAATTTAGGAAAACTGCTTTTCGCTTTCTTGCTGGGATTTAGATAAGAATATTGATACCTCGCTCGTATCTGTCTGGTGGGACCGACACATAGTCCGGCACATGCAGCAAACTTTCCACAGAACCACAAATTATTAAACAAACAAAGGACTTTAAAACCAGGAGACAAGAGTTCGAGACCAGTGCTGTTGAGTTATCTTGAAGTTACTTTGTGCATTGTTTGAGTTTAATTACCAGGTTAGCTGTTTCCCCGTTGCTTCCAGTCCTCATGCTGAGGTGATTGGCTGCTGGCTGTAGCTTCGTATTTAACATACAGATATGAGAGGAGTACCGATCTTCTCATGTAACTCTTGCCAAGAAGGCAAATAAACCTCTTTCCCAAAATGCTAATTCTTTCAAAAAATTGGGTAAACTACAATTATTTTCTTTTCTTCAATAATTACATGTCAGAGAAAAAGCGAATGCTCCCATTTTCTTTGAAAAAATCACTTACGGACCATCTCATTGTTACTGTGATTTGTCAAAATACTGTACGGTAAGATCATTTCTGTTTGCCATCTTCCAGCAATGGAGGGCTTGTGATGAGGATATCAGCAGGTTCCTACACCAAGAGACCCAGCAGCTCCAGAGGAGGAGATGATTGGAAGGAAGCGGCTTGGATTAACAAAAAAGAAAAATGACATCTCTTTGACCCCCCTACCACTTCAACTATCCCTTCAATCCATAAATCCGATTATTCCTGAACAGAACGGTTTGTCCTGTCCTGTGATCAGTTTATAAGAGAGCACCAGACAACAGAAAGCATTTTAAACTCTTGCATTCATCCAAGCAGATTAGATCAACTTTAAAGCTTTTGATTCCAAACGGAGACTGTGTTCCGAAAAGATCATTTAATATCTATTCTGGTAGAAAACAAGTAATGCTGCAGCACGTTGTTCCTGCTAGTGAACCTAATGCATTTGGAGATTCCAAAAGGCTATATTTAAAAAACTGTTACCGGTGCAGCCAGGAGAGAGAAGAGGCATCCCTGTTCAGCACAAATTAAATATATGTATTTATAAAATGGGGGTTAAGAGGGTTGAGAGAACTTCACCAGAATGTAAAATGAGGTCGAACTAAGCAGGCGGTTTTCAGCAGGTTCATTAGAGGCAGCTGAATAAGCCCAGAGGAGAACATCCAGTCATCCTGACCACAACGTCACAGCGGGACAAAACATAGAAACAAACAAGCAACAAAAACCAGCACATACAACAGACAATACACTCCTGCACACAACACGCTCGTCTCTGAATCACAGGTCCGCTGAGGTTTGGTTTTTGACGCTCGATTAATGCCAGCCGGAGTATTTCAATGAACCGTTGGGTAAGTTACTTTGGTTCCAACCTCGTAACCGTTCAGTTATCGATCTGACCACAATTTAGCCAATGTTTCTGGGGTCCCGGTGTAGCCAGCCAATATCCAATTTACTTTTCCACCGCTGTGGTGCAATCGTTTACAGTCCGATCAGCAGCTTTAGATACAAAAATGGAGTTGGGAGTTGAAACATGACACGTGCGACCGGATTGTTTCACAAGTTGGCAGTTTGCAAAGCGTGCAAAAAGCTAAATGATGGTCAGCTGGTAGCCGGTGGGTTGCCAGATTGCATTTTAGGTAAATGAGTTCCGCCTCTTTTGTTCTCCACATGGACTGTTTACCTGCATGCAACCAAAGCCTGGTCAAACGTGATTGGTCAATAATACTCGGACAATAAACGGAAAACCACGACGCATGCGTTTCTAAAATCTTGTCACATTGCCTATGCTGTTTATAGAGATTACTTTTCTCTCTCATGGAGAATTACCGCCCAAATTCTGCAGCTCTACAGAGCTTTTTAGCGGATGGGTTTACATTGGAGTTTGGTGAAAGCCCAGCGCGTCTCATACAACAAATGAAAGGCGTCTCGTTGCCTCAGAGGGGCACTGACCAAGCAGCGATATTTGACCAGTTGGGAGTGAGAACGGGTTTAAGAAGCAAGCAGCAGTTCATCAGTGAGGCTGCAGAGATCTGCATTGTTGTATGCCGACTGAATGAGCATCAATTATTTAGATGGACGCCCTATTGTGAGAAATAGGTTTTGGACATGCGTGATTGGAGGTTGTACAGGACATGTTACAAAATAATTCACTGTCTCTTTTTTTTTTTGGGCTCCAGAAAGATATTTCAACAATTACTGGCCATATGGTTGTAATATTTAATATGTACAGTCATGCTGCCCAGAGGATTAATTCCATTGGGATATTCCATTAGCTTCTTCTAGCATTGCATGCTAACTTACGCATTCCACCGTATCTACATTTAGCATGAGAATATAAACAGGGATACAATGGACAGCATGGGGGTGGTGTTCAGGGTGTGCACATTCATTAGAATGGTCCTCTTTAGCGTTCACACCTCCGGGGGTCAATGCATCTAAGCTGTACAATATGTTTCCCTTCATCTACGCCATTAATCAGAGTCCCCTTCCCCTCCGGGCTTGCTTGGTGCCAAAATGAAAAACGGTCACAAGCCAGAGTGATTCCTCATCTTAAGAAGGTGTGGTGTTGTTTACAACTTTAAAATAACCTGCACAAAATGTTGTTGATGTCTTTTCAATAAAGCAGTCTGATCAAGCACGGAAACGTGTTTCATGAATATGGAATATTGCCACTTAGTTTCATTTTTAGTTTCCAGATTAATGGGTGGAATAACTTGTATTCACGTTGGGGTTTTTTTTAACAAGTCTTGTCTTTATTTTCACCTCCAATCTGTCAGTGTGGGTGTGAATTGAATACAGAGCCTGCTGGTGGGTCTGTGCCTAAAAGGGACCAATTATTTTTTCAAGTAATGTTTCTGGACTTTGGCAAGTGATGCTAGTTCTTCATCTGAACTGAGGGTTTTAGGTCTTTTTCAATTCTACAATTGGGGCATATTTTATTGCACAAACATTCTTTAATCTACCGCTGGTTTCTGACCGGTTTAATATCACTCATCTGGCTTATTTGTGTGATTTCTGTGACTTTTCTTTTCAGGGAAACGCATGGGGAAATCAGTTATTAGTTTGTGTATGTGTGTACACAATCTTTCGTCTTTTATAGAATTATATCCACAAACGACATCAAGATAAAAAAAATACCTTTTCAGAGTTGGCTTCACATTTATTTAGAATTGAATTTAGATTTTGACGAATACATCAGGAGCTCTGTCATTCGCACCTCTTTGAAAAAAGTAAACGGAGCTGAATTTGATTTTAGACCGTATGTTCATTGGAAATACAAACAAACAAAGAATTGACAGATTTGAATATATTGCATTATGTAATTGACTCCTAATGAGCAGAGTCCATCTGTTGATAAGTAACTATATGAATAAATATGGAAAATAAATGATTGCAGTCACCATTCAAAAGAAACTGCTGTCGTCAGTCAGGTGGGTGCAAAGCACATGTAGCCAACCAATCACTGCAGAGGAAGAGTAAACAGAAATAATGAATCATTTGCACTCAAGAAATGAAGCATGACTATCTGTACAGTGTGTGTGTGTGTGTGTGTGTGTGTGTGTGTGTGTGGTTGGGCTTTGGAGCATCAGCTCATTCTGGGCCTTCCCTTTTTTGTATCTGTGTCACTCCCCGTTGAGAAAATCATCAACAAAACCATCAGTAACTGGCAGCAAAACAAAGTCATTCATGATTCCTGTCTCCTAATCTCTTTCAATGGCCTGGTGGCCGTGCAGCTGTGCCTTCGGTCGCCGCGCACGTGTGCTGCCATGGCTGAGGGATAAGTATTTATTCTAAGCAGAGAGAGGAAACCCCCCCCCACCCCCCCCTATCCAGCACACTGAAATTAAAGCCCAATTCACAAACACAAGCTGCCGGCACACATTCATAATTTATCTGATGGTTGATCCGTCACGTGCTGCTCCGCCAGGTTCGCTCTTCGGGGATTAGCCGTCCACATGAGATTTTAAAGTGCCACACACTTCTGTCCCCTAACTCGTATTTTTAGACGAGGGTTACGCAGAAATTGCTGACACTCGTACGAGCAACGCTCGGAGCTTAGGTGACACCCTCTTTGTAGTCGTGCCAATCATTTTTAACCCCCCAAAAAAATATTTGAGTGCTCTGCGTTAGCTGGACTCTCATTAGAGGAGGCAACAGCTGAGACCTCAACATGGATTTAAAAGCTAAAAGGTCTATTTGTTCTTGTAGGCTTTGGTCTGTGGAACAGCATTAGTGCGACCTTTGAAAGCAGATGATAGTCCATCACAGCTTCCATTCATAAAGACGGGAGATTTACATCGACGGGCTTACGGAGGTTTAATTATCAGGAGCTTCAAGGCTTCGGAGAAGAGCCATGTTGGAAAATGTTTAATAGAAAAACAACAAGAGGGGGATTAAAGAAATATCTGCCAACCTTTACGACACAAACTCTGCAAGAACACTGTGTTCCTGCTCACAATGTGTTGCAGGCTTTGAATGCAGATTGTACGAGTAAATGATTAAGTAGTGTTAGGGAACAATTAGTTTTTTTCTCAGTTTCATTTCCAAAAATAGCCCAGTGTGTCACGAATGTGCCCCCATTTCTTCCAAATCACCATCTTGGTTTGAGGGAAGGGGCGGTCTGCTGTTTGTTTTCTCGGTCTCATTACAGAGGGATGCAGGACGGACCGGATCTGCTAGAAAAGAAATAATCCCTGCGTAATATTTGGTGGCTATAGGAACGGGGCCCGGCCTGTGTACGACAGCAGGATGACCAGATGTCACTGGCAGCCATTACAAAAGGATGAGTCTTTGAGAAGCCCCCCTTTTTCTCTCCTCCTCCACCCACCGAAACACTTCCTATTGGTTCACTGTGCTGAGGTGCATGCTGGACAGGAGCCAGTGTTGCTTTGCTGATTCAGACATTAACTGTTATATCAGCCAGTCAACGTTGTGGATACGACGAGGATTTTATAGATACTCTTATCGATGCTGCTTATCGGGTCGGTTTCTTTTTCGTCGGTTGTTTTTGACTATTTTGTGAGAAAAAAAGAGCAATTAATTATGAAAATAATCGACATTACTTTATTATTCTTGTATAGAAATAAATAATCTTTCTTGAGCAGCAATACAAGAAGTTCCAAGATGTTTAAAATACATTTGCAGCTAAACAATTATCTAAGTGATTGTCTTTCATTGATGATCCTGTTCTTATGATCAAACTCCGTATGACATCACTAACGTATGACATCACTAACGTTACCTGCAGAGGGCGAGGATGGACGGCTGCTCCGCAAACAGTGGGAAACTGAGCATTTCTGCAGACTGATGTTCTGCTTGTTGGTCACATGTTGTGATAAACTTACTTCTGAGGGTTTCATTGTGTTTGAGACGACCAGAGTTCTCAGATGTCTTCTTCTCTCTGATCATGATGCAAAGACCAAGAGACAGAGACCGAGAGAGGACGTTAGACACGAGGACGTCTCACATTTCGTAACTTCTAAATTATTTTCATTATCGTAAATTGTTACATTTTTGGTCTTACTTAGCTCCACCCTGTGTTTGCAAAAAACTAAAAGGCGGCGGCCAAAAACCAAGATGGCAACAGCCAAAATGCCGAACTCAAGGCTTCAAACGTTAGTCCACAAACCAATGCTGATTACAATGGTGCCAATACTGTTACTGCCGCTGTTCCCTCCACACCCCAAAGAAATTCTGCATTGTTGATTAATGCAACTGTAAATATTGTCACAACTCTGCTTAAGGCTGAACAAAAGAGGGGAGAACACACACAACGTGTAACTAAAGAGAAGTTTATTTTGCATAACTAAAAAAGGAAATGAGTGTAATGTTAAACTAAATGAAACAAACCCAAACAGGGTGGAAGAGACTGGCTGACTGCCATCAGCTGATATAGTCTTGGAGTCAGACCAGGTGAGCTGAATCTCCCTGATGACCCGACTCCGCCCACCAGGCTCTTGGAGAAGAGCGACACAATATGAGCAACACATGTGATGAACTGCACGCTAAAGATTGAATTGTCGGCTGGCTGAAGTTCCAGCATTGGTTTATCTTAAAAAGAATAATCATTCCACAGTTTGTACCATCAAACCAAGCAGAGACCAAATTGAATCTGTTTTCCACACACATACCCACAAACGCTCACAGAGAGAAAGGAAAACAGAAGATGGGCACTCGGAGGTAACCGACCCGTTAATTATTCTCCTCACATTCATGTGGACACGATGGACGTCAGCTGTTGATTTTGGGTAGCAAAGCGACCACATGCTGTTGAGAATCCGGTCACGTTTCTGCCTAATCATGCAGAAGCTGCTCTCTACAAACTACACTAATTCAAAGGGTTGAGGATGGAAGCAAATTAGGTTCATAGCTACATTGTAATGCCAAGGAACTGATACAATTTTACAGCTGATCTTTACAGTATGATTTCCCTAAGCAGCTGCAGTGTGAATATCTATACATATATATATATATATATATATATATATATATATATATATAAAAGTAAAAAAGCTCTCTATTCAACAAAATCTCTTGTCTTTGCCAGTGCTGCTATAGTTTTAGGATTTTCACAGGAGGTGCGCCTGGGGGCCAAAGGTCAGGCTTCATGAGACCTCCTTCCTAATTGGCTCCGGTCCATAGGGGCCAGATCTACTTAAACCCATCCGGAATTCACCGAATGCACTACTGTCCTCCCAAAACTCAGTCTGATACAGTTTCATGTGTAGATTGCTTGTTCACATTCGGGCAGAACTGTCCTTTCTATGTACAGCTGTTGAGCTGTCTACACGCTACGTTCTCCAGGTTTTACTTCATCCAAATGTATTATAACAAAGACCTAATTCAACATCGCTGTGTGCTGACTGCTGTAAAACCCAATAACATCCTGCACCTTCCTGTGCATCAATCGTCGCCTCCATCCTCTCGTCCATCAAAGAGCAGCTTCCTGCCTGGCAGATGCTCCATGTTCCGCTTCAGGGAAAAGAGGAAGCGCAAGGTTGCCCCGCTCTAATCAGAGAACCACAGGCGAATGAGGAGGATTAATTAAAATGGAAAGTGAGGTTGAGCCCCAATCCAGCGTCGCCTACCGGGAGCCAAAATGCAGAACTCATAGCAGTCTGAAAATCTCAGCACTGACTGCATGTACCTTTACAACTACCGGGTGGATACTCCATCGAAGTCGTTGACAATGGAAGAATCTGTTGTGAAAGGGATCAGGTGTTTGGCTCAATCCCAAAATTGAGTTTAAAACTTCAATGTGGCTCAGTCAATATGTATAAAATCCCACAACCTTGCAAGTGGCCCCAAAAGACTGCGTCAAACTCCATAATATGAAAGAACAATATTTCATAGACTTTGCTATTTTCAGCCATACCAGTAAAATATCCAAAATGTAAAAGTTGTCCAGAGAGAGGTGTCAAAAATGGATCAGGCTCTGCATGAAGAATGAGCTCAATAGCATGAAATGACTTTCTTGTCAGACTGCATATTAGAAATTTCTTTGGAAAGTCTAGAAAAATGTTGCAAAAATGGGTAAACCGACTGACCAACGTTGTCCCCCCCCAACTCTTCAGGTGAGACGAATTAACTTGAATGTGTCTCTGGTGCCGAAGTCAAACACCACTCTGACCTCCTGCTTTAAGGACTCGCCATGTTCGTGTTCAATGGGCGCACTGTCCTCGAGTACGTACTCACACAAGTGGTGCTCTCGCCTGCGTGGAAGCTGCCGTGGCGGACGCTGGGGGACAAATCTACAACAAGGAGACGAGGAGGCTGCTTTTGCTTGGTAAATAGGCCATTTGGTTGGTTGGTGTCCTTTTTGAAGGAGGTGGAAGTGTTTGGCTCAAGGGTACCACAGAGCAAGGAGCCAGTCAGAACACGTTTTTTTTTCAAATTTTGAGAGGCATGCGGACCATGTAATGGTTCGGTTTTGGCCCCCAAACCAGGCGCCAATGATGCTTGATAGCAGAGTGAATTGCAAGAGGTGGGGCATCATGTCTCAGCTTTTAACAGTAAGATCTGGGTTCCAAAAATAAAAGACTGGAGAGAAGTAAGTAAGAGAAACAGCATCCAAAGAAAAGTAGCCCAACTAATTGAAGACGTTAATGTTTTAGTGATATTTATTTTAAGTTATTCATTACTGTTAAAAGAATTTCCATTGAAGAATTATTCACATTTAGACTGAAAAAGATGGCCTTCAGCACATTTCTATTATATATATATATATACAGAGTCTCCAAGGATCCCTCTGTTGTTTGGATCAACACTTATAAAAACAGCTTGTAGAAGTGAGTTTAGTTTGAATTCCCTCCATCTTTACAGACAGCCTCGGGTTTGCATGTCTGCTCTCACCTCGGTCTCTGTTTGACCTTTTTTTTTAGGTGTACTCGTCTGTTCCTGCTGCTCATGAATGGAGCTCTGACAGACACACATGCTTGAATCCAGAGGGAAGGTCTTTGGATGACGTCTGGGATGCATTCACTGTGAAAATATTTCTGCGCCCTGTATGCAAAAGTTGAACGCCTGAATAGTTCGACAACGGCCTGCGAGGTATGTTTGCTCCCGTTTGGTGGGTGCGTTGGGGCTGAAATCCAACGCAGCTGTGACAAAACCCCACCTTTTCAGGCATTAATGCCTTTGTTCCTCATCCGTGAGATCACTTTTCCACAAAGTCAGAGAAGAGTGCGTCCTGGTTATTGTTCGGTTATAAAAATCCCAGCACACTGTGGGGCGTCTCTCCTGATTGTAAAAGTTTACAGCCTGCCCAGCTGGTATCCCGCCTCACTCTGTGCACAATGACACAGCTAAAGAAAACGGGCAGTGATTCGACTGACAAAATGTGAGTCGACTCCGAGGCTTCTAGTCTCAAATGATTAACATTTAGATGCTGGCTCTACTTCACACAAGCACTTCTGTCACTTCTACTAAGTACAATCGAGTGCAACTCAATAAATACCCTGAAGGACAGACTGTCTGAAAGTGTGTTCGTTATCCCAAACCAGTCGGCAGGACAAAAGGTTGGCATCGTTTCTGCAAACCACAGATACATTTTGTATCTTCTACATAGGTGTATATACACATTATAGGGTTTTAACCGTTCATGGCACTTTTGCTGTTTTAAAAACTGTATTCTTGTTTACATTTGTTTAGGCAACAAATCCACTTGGTTAGGTTTAGGTAGAGATTATGTGTTCATGAGTTGAATTAGGTATATTACTTTTGGTTTCACGTGGAAAACAAACACCTGGATTTCCTTGGTGAACGTCCAGTGTTTGACCTGTTAAACCATGTCCTCCCGATACGGATTTACGCAGACTTTTGATCAAACACATTTCTGATACGTTAAACACAAACGTAATCCAGGAAGAAAATACGTTCCCTCAAAACGTAATTGATGATGCATTTTTGTTGAAATGTAATATTAATAATATTGTTTTTCGTATTCAGAAATCGGTTGGTATTTTGGTGCATTAAAGTAAAAAAAAAAAGCACTCTAAAAGTCCGGAGTCCTTAATATATAATAGAAATTTTCAGTTTGTACAACTCGTGTCTAACCCGTCTCTCTTATGACAGGCTTCCAGTGTGGCCACTCAGCTATAGACACTTTTCAGCACTGCTCTGTTGTGGTTTATTACAACTTGGATCTTATTTTCATAGCTTTGGTCATCATTTCTATTTGACATGATAGCATTGTGTTCAGCGAGTTAAAATGCTACGATCTGGGACGACAACATCAGTTTTAAACACGAAGTTAACATTGTCAATTGAAACTGTCGAGGCTGGAACTTCACGAGAGGAGGTAGGCTGCAAACTTTCGCCGCTGCTGACTTCCAGCAACGGAGACTAATCAAAAACGAACTGGATCCAATTAAAAATCAAAAATAGTAATTTAATAAAAAGATAGCAGATACAACTGCAACCACGAAGGTAAACAATGCAAACTGATGCACTCAATTGCAACCTAATGTTTTACAAATGCAATCTGAAATACACCATGCATGGTAATGTTCTCGAGAACAGAGTCCACGTGCAATTTCACTCACAGGTCCGACCTGGCCGGTTAGCTGAAAAACGAATATTGCTATGAACTGAAGCTTTTTCTCTCAAACATTCTTTTTATGTTCTTTGATGGTCGGAAAGCGTCCGAAACCTGTCGCAAAACATAAAGGCCGTCATCCGGGGTCAGTGATTGGTTTCCGATTGATCTGACCCCTCCTTCATCGATCCGCTGCTCATCTCAGTGGCTGGGCTCCTTGTGACATCACCTCTGACATCACCTCTGACCTGGGGCCGCATGGTCTTACCCAGGAGTCCTCTCTGTTGTTTTATGGCAGTCTGCTCCTCATCCGGTTCTCCTCCCCCGTCTCTGAAAAGCCTCGCCTTGAATTCCCTAACTTTCCCTGATGGCTATTCTTTACAGTGTTTAAGTCCTCCAGTGTTTATGCATTCATGATTTCAATACATTCAATATGTCAATATACTGTAACATATAATATCCTTCATGTAAACATATTACAAACATAATTCATTCTTCAGTAAATATTTTGTGACTAACATATTTTACATTTTATTATTGTAACACTTCTATTCACCACTAAGGGTGCTATAAATTCTACTACTAATACTTCTTAATACTGTAATTCTCCACAAAACAAAACAAACACTTGGTTTTGTTCAGTAAAACTTAATGGTTTGGCTTAATATATGTTTCTTATGTTATTTAAGTTACGGAGGTAAATACAAAATATGTGAACATGACTTTTGTTTAGGATCCGAACAGCAATCTCTTGTGTGAAAGTCCTGTTATTAACACATACATCCTGCCCGACCTCCTCCATGCACAGATTTGCACAGACTTTAATTTAATTCATAATAAAACCTGAGGACAGGCTTCCGGTGCGTCCATTTAGAACAGCTATAAACACTTTTCCCCATTAGAATCGGTTCAAGAACACTGCGTGCCAGATGGTCCTCATAAGTACAGTGAAAATGAGTGTGTGTGTGTGTGTGTGTGTGTGTGTGTGTGTGTGTCTGTGTGCAACGTGAGGTCCATGTTAAGCAGGTGAGTTTTCAGCCTGCAGCGTCTCTGTTGTTCCGACCGCGGAGGAAAAGGTCAGTCCACCGGGGGCAACGCTGATGAGAAGGAGTCACATTCTCATTTCCAGCATCGCCGATCACAACTGCTTTAATAAAACAACAGCTGGTCAGTCAGCTCACTCACCTCACAAAGGGATATATGTCCGTATGACCGCGCTGATCCTGGTTTTTAAAGGATAATTCCCAGGATGTCAGAACTGAACTCAGTTGATCTGTTTGAAGCATCATTAATAAGCACAAGCAGTGAGTGCATGAGTGTGTTTGTACATAAGTGTTTATTTGTGCATCTGTATGCATGTGTAAGGGGAGGAAGAGGGTATTCCTCGCCTCTAGAGTCGGAGCCTACTCATCTATATTGTGCCCAGCTGTTGTTCAATCCAGAGATTTGGCTTACCCACGCATTTCTGCCGCATCTCTCCCTCCAA
Source organism: Pholis gunnellus (assembly GCF_910591455.1). Classification (NCBI taxonomy): domain Eukaryota; kingdom Metazoa; phylum Chordata; class Actinopteri; order Perciformes; family Pholidae; genus Pholis; species Pholis gunnellus. The sequence goes on from NC_136534.1 coordinate 25,344,154, forward strand.
GCTGTGATAGTAATGTACTGCCCTGGAAGCATGCCAGCACTCACTCGGTGTGGCGGATAACAAGTAAAAGGGAAAAAAAAAATAAACGTTTCACAAATCCCCTCAGAGCTGACAGCTTGGGGATTTTGCCACCCATGTAATGATTATTTGCACGTCTCCGGCACCTTGGATGTGTTTTAAACTGTCACCTTGTTGACAAAAAAAAGCTGCTGCAATGTGAAACAGTGTTTGGGGATTGCAGCTGCTTCATAGTGAAGCTATACTTGAGAAGAGTATGAGAAGAGCTCATACATCGTGTGTTGTTTTCATAGCTTTGGTCGTCATTTCTATTGGTCAGGATAACATTGTGTTCAGCAAATCAAATGCTAGATCTGGGAAGACAACGGCAGTTTTAAAAGTGATTGACTTTGTGAATTGAAACAAAACGAAAATGCAACAAAACACATTGGTTTAGTGAAACAATAAATGTGTTTCTTATGTTATTTAAGATACAGACGTAACTCAAAGCACCGTGAAAATCTGCTTATGATCTGAGAAAAACAATCTCAGTGTTGCAACGAAAACCCGTAAAAAAGAATGAAGGGTGAAAAGTGGGTGAAAGTCCTGTGACACCTCCATCCACCCTGAACTCCTCCTCAAACAGATTTGGGCTAAAGGTGCTGTGCAATATTGGATCCGTTAAACTAAACTCTAACATTTCTGTGCTGTTCTTTGAAATTCGCCAGAAATAATTTGAAAAAAACTGATGAATTACAGGAATATTCAATTTTTCTAACATCTTCATTAATATACAAAGGGTTAACTGAAGCTGTCAGGTGTGCAGGTTTCCAGTGAAACTGCTGCCAGTTCTGACTTTGATTCTGCATTAAATGTTATGAACGGATCCTTATAGGGCTCAGTGATTTGTGCTTTAACAAAGTGCAATAGTAATACACATAATTTAAAAAGAGAAAATATGAAAATGTACAGTACAATATGATACAACAAATACAACACAGTGCTCATATTTTACTTCCAAATCCAGACTTCTATTAGGAAAAGCAGATTATTTCCGTTCACTGTTACGCACTTGATTCATAAAAGTAGTGAAATATAATGAATGGATGGTAAAAACGAGCATGACGATGGGATTGATCTTCCTTTTTAAATATTTAAGCGGAAATGGAGTTCTGTTAACAAAAAGTAACGACTTGATTCGGGTTTGTTACAACTGTAATAGAGTCATCCGTACGTTACACTACAGTTACATTGGGGATTTAAGGCATTACGACCCCGACACATGGCGCGCATCCAGCTTTAAATCCGTGGCGCTGTGCTCCAGCCGAGCGGAGGGATGGAGATGCGGAGGGGGCAGCAATCAGCAGAGCGGCGGTCAGAGCGCGGCAGCTTCTCCCCAGCATCACCGCGCACAACACGGCAGACACGGACAGGAGTCGACCTAAATTATTCTAGTAGCGCAATTATCCGAAAACTCCCCCGAGGTGTTTCTGTAGCCGGGGGGAGGAGAGAAAAAAAAAAGGATATTAATGAAGTAGGAGGGCGAAAGTGACTCTGATGCGACAGATGTTGGAAAAGTCCAGTTGAATGTAGGCAGAGGAAGAGGAAGAGGAAGAGGGGAAAGTGTCCTGAACGGAGATGAACGCGTTTTTCTGCTGGAGACGGACGATGGGCAGTAAAGAGGTGGAAGCTTTGTTGCGATGAAAAGCTGGTGAGTTCATTTTGATGCTTCTTCCCAACAAAAACCCTCAAACTACTTTTCATCAGTTGTACTTGTTGTTGAGCATGAAATAAGCTGTGGTGTTCTTGCACCATTTATATATTAACCCATTGTTATTTATAGCATTCCTTCGTAGGTTTGGTGTGTGTCTATAAGGCAATAACTGCTCCTCTTTGTTCCCTTATTCATCACAATGGAATCACTTTAATAATCCTCAGATGTGGAGATGATTTAAGTGTGCCAGTTATAGTTTTATTATCGTATTTGTGTGTTTTTTGTGTCCATTTTAGGGTTACTATCCAATAGGGATTAATAAACAAGACTTAATTATTTTCCTCAAGATGAACTCACATCTTGTTGTGGCACTAGCAAGCAAAAACCTGAAAATGAACAGAAAGGAAGCCTCAAGTTTCTGGTAGTAGTGATATATGATGTTATGTATTTAATTGCTGGTTATCAGCCACTACTGGTGTTGTTGTTCTTGTCTTTGTGAGTCCGTGTGTGAGTCATCACGGCAAAATGTGGTCCTGCAGAAACTTTGAAGTTGAAATCAAGGCTGAGTTCCAAATCGGGGGGGAAACGGGACACCCTGGTGTGATCCCATCGCAATGTGGTCTTTAATTTTATTATTATGTGTCGACATTACAACCTAATTCGGTGTTCGGGCGACTTGTTGTCACATTTAGAAAACCGGATATAAAAATGTCTAAAACACTGCTAGAATATGTGTAGCTTGTGTTGTGTGTGGTACCGCGGTGAGCTTTAAACACTGACCTATATTAAACATTTTTTATTCCCTGTGCTCTTATTAGATCTCTTGAAACCACCCTTTATAGACAACTAGAATAATGCACCATTACTACTTTTGCTTTCCAGCCTTGTTGCTTTGTTGTTTGTGTAAATCCGTCTTTTTGTTGTTGTTGTTTTTGTTGATTTGCACTGTGGCCGTCCATGTGAACAGTAATCCTCATGACACTTTGTTCCATGAGACTGGGGGCCACAGCAGACTGTGTTTTAACACAGCAGGATTACCGGCAGCCTCTGTCCCCCCTCTGGGACGGTGCGAGGCTCGTTTAAATCAAGATGCTTCCTCAAACCTCCGTTTTGTCGCCCAAAAAAACGGTATCGTTTCCAAACTTGGCTCCTCCCATTTGATTTGATTTTCATCTCACCTGCGGTCTGATATAAGCCAGGATCAGCATTTCAGTGAGGGCGCAGAGGTGAATCAGCACCAAACACGTTGTCCTCTCCTCTCCTGTCATAATGAGGACACACATCACATCAGTTGCAGTGTGGCTCTGGAGGAGCAGATCACCATCAAGGGAGAACCAAGGATTTGACGCTTGGGATTCTGCCAAATGGGCAATTTAATCAGAGGGCATTTTATGCAGAGGAAGTATGTCAGTCTCCTTGTTAGGGGATGATTTATCTGGACTGTTATATTGGGCTGCGGCTCCAGACTTTAATTGATTTTAGCTTCAGGCAAAGAAGTATATGACAAGTTTTGAACTAGTTTCGTTGCTTTGCCTTCATAGCCTCAGTGGCTCAGTGAAGCAATTGTGGACTGGGGCAGCAGCCAAACGTTTTAGCCACCTGAAGAAAAAACAGTATCAGTTGTATTGTGTGTAAGCTATTTAAAATATTTTCTCAGCTTTACCTTGTTGTCAGATCATAGACTGTATATAAGTAGTGGAACGTAGTCATCGTGACGTCACCCATTGGTTTATGGACTGACGTTTTGAAGCCTCGAGTTCGGCAATTTTGCCCATCGCCATCTTGTCGTGTTGTTATTTTTCGCAACAATAACAATGAACGGAAGTGACCATATTTGCAATGCATAGAGATGCCGTATACGGCTCTGGTAGGAGCAGCAACCTGTCAATCTCAGTAAGCCCCGCCCCTAAAGCATCCCCTGCTTTATGGTCTGTTTGACTCTAAATGGACCATCATTTACTAAATGAACATCATGCTGTATTGAAGAAGACTTGAAACTAGAGATTGAGACCATAAACTCATGTTTACAATGTTTACTGAGGTAATAAATCAAGAGAGAAGTAGAGTCATTTTCTCATAGACTTCTATTTGCGGCCGGAGGAGTCGCCCCCTGCTGGACAGTAGAGAGAATGCAAGTTTTAAGATACTTCTGCATCGGCATGTTTTAGTCATATCCTACAGCTCCAGATCAATATTTCAGTTCCACACATTTTGTAGTTTCTTTATTTTAACTAAAGATTCTCATCACAAGGTCCATTTACTGTTTGGTGTCTCTGAAAACTTTCAGTCGCATCGCATTGACTTCCACAGTGGAGGCCCAGAAATGTGGATGAAAGTTTCCAGATTAGTTTTAAAAAGGAGTTTTAAAAAGAAAATCAACGTCTTCAAAAAGCCATATGCTGTTTGCACACACATTGTCTCATTCGAAGAAATGAAAAAAGTGTTTGACAGAGTAGTTCACCTTAATACCAGGCAGCTGTCTGGGAGAAGATCTATCTGAGCCTGGAACAATGAACCGCACATCTACCCACCACATTGTCAGTCTTAACGGCAAATACGATTAACACCACAGTTGTGTTCATTACTGCTCTTGTTTTTGCAAATAATACAAGAGTTTTTTTTCATACAAAATAAGTTGAGTTGGTTGTCTTTTCATCAGACTTGCTTTTGGAGGGTTTGCACATGAAAACATCTATTCGGGGCAGAATCTGTGGTGCACAGCCCGTTTGAACCCACCGAAGTGCACAGACGCACTATTCAGGCCATACAGTCATTTGAAGACTTTTTTGAAGATGAATAGAAAGAGATGTTCGCTGCCTCTGGAGAAATGTAGCCAGGGCATGAATAACGAGTTGAATGGCATTGGCCCTGGGCTTGTGTCAGCAGCAGCTTGGTGTTGTTTGGCCATGAAAAAGCCTCTTTATATTTGAGGGTTTCTTTTATGCTCCATGTCTTTTTCTTTCATGCCGTTTTTCCTTTACCAAGATGCGTCCTTTCCAGTTTGATGATATCGTTTTCATTGTATGGGCTTCTCGTAATCATTCTTTGTCTCCAGCATTTTTCTTTTTTAATCTACAGCATCCATTTTTAAGTTTTCTTTGAAGAATTAAGTAGGAATAAACCACAAAGCAGCTTGTCTTCATTGTCTTTTTGTTCTCAGCAGCTTCAATTAAGTAAGGTATTAGTATTTGCTAAACTATCCACCATTCAAATCATGTACGCTTATTGTCACGGTTGTTGCGCAGCGGCAACCAGGAAGAGGACTCAAACGTAGGGAGGCAGAGCAGGTTTAATGAGGACCTGTACAAGAATCAAAGGGTAATGAACAGAATTGGCAATTTGGCATTCCAAAAAGACAGTTAAGTTTCAGGACAGGGACACAACACTGACATGCTGGAATGGTTGGAAGCGATGGAAAGGAAGCAACATCTTCCTTGGAGATCTGGCAAATTAGGAGTGGGGGAAGTGGCCTGGATATACACTGGTGCTTCATGAAGGAACTAGGAACAGGTGTGGCAGGGAGGTACTGGGTAGGCTGAATGGCCAGGAGCAGGAAACTCTGGGGGCATCTGGTGGAAAGGTTGGGAATACCAAGGTCTGTAGTCCTGTTTCGGTCAGTCCTGTAAGCCTACCATGGGGCTCCTTTTGGTACCAATCTGTCATGTTTTGAGTCATTGGGGCTCAAGGTTATTTATACCTCTACATGCATTAGAACAACATCTATCAGTATCATTTAACAGCATCTGAAAACCTCTCCTTCCACACCTTTCCAGTGTCAGAATTCGGGGGATCCACCCACCAATAACTTTCCGAAACCATCAATCTGACAAGTATTTATGCAGTGATTGGCCGGGTGTTTGGGGGCGGAGTTTGATCTTCTCTCTCTCAAGCTCTTTTTTGTCACACAGCTACTTCCGTCACTGTTTGTGTTTACAACTCAGTGCAACGTGATGAATGCCTTTGAGGACAGACCGTACAAAAGTGCGCCCTTGTCCTCATTTGTATGATTAATTGCACAAAGACTACAAAGTCATGCAAAAGACACCTTTTTGAAGAGAGGGAGATCAGGGAGGTAGTGTGATGCAGCAAGGAGGAGGCTATGAAGACGGGCTTTTTTCAACACCAGCGATCACCAGCAGTGGAGACCATCAAATGCAAAAGCCATCAATAACTGGCTGTACTTTCAAAAGTGATTTCCTATGCATGCGCCCCTTTTTCTATCCCCATTTAGTCAAGGTCGTTTGGGGCTGGAGCCTATTTAGCATGCAATGGGCAAGAGGGAGGGACCTTGGAGAGGTGGCCAGTCCTTCAGGTGGTCCAAACTAAAAGTAATTTATATAATGATGTCATAGCTACGCAAATGATCAGGTCAAAGGGTATTTATTATAACACCAGCTCCTGCTGGCTGGTCAAGGTGTTTCTGCTGTGACATTTCCCTCCGCATCCCTCTTTGTGAAAGGACACAACTCCAAGACTTTTATCACCAGAAACAATGACGGCATTACTAATGTGTTCCAATGAGGAAAAGCTCCACCTGCACAGTAGAGAGAGGAGATTAAAGAGTTGATCGCTTTTCTATCGCTTTTTCTTGCTTTCTTTTACTCCTTTTTCCACCTTCTTGCCCTTTTCTCTTCCATTTTTTCCGTATTGCTTTTTTTAATGTTATTTTTCATCTTTTGCCTTCTCCTTTTTTCTTTAATGCCCCCCCCCCCCCCCCCCCCATTTCTCGTCTTTGGTACTTTCCCTCCTTGTTCCCCTTCTTTTTCACCTCATTGTGTTCTCCTTTGTGTCTTTCAGTGATCTGAAAAATGAAATGTTGACTTCTGCTTCAAGTATCTTTACTTTTGATACTTTTACCGTTAATTTTACTTTTGCTGTGTGAGAAATTTGCCATTTTCTACTCGAATTCTTTGCTCAGATGTGAGGACGTCTTCTCCCGCTGGACTGAGGGATTTTTTAGTTTCCTTAGAGTTCTTCAGACTCCTTCTATAATAGAAACATGGTGACGTATTTGATATCTGACAAGAAACACCAACAAGTCTTCTGCCCTACATTTCACGAGGAGTTTGTTGCATTTGTCAGTGTGCATGTTGCCCTGATTGAGTTTGATCAGTGTTTGACCCGTTCCAGGTTAAGAGCCCTCCGTGTCCCAACAGTCAGCTCCACTTTAACGCGTGACCTCCCCTCATCCCTCTGATGCACGTCGATGGATCGGACGCATCACCGCTGTTAGCTGAGACGACCTAATTTGTCACATCGCATAGGCGCTGCGCTGAGACTAATTCCCTTCCCTCATTTATTTGTGCTATTATTAATATTGCAGACGGCGCACTTTGTGTGACGTTGCACCGTCTCAACGCTCTCCTCGTCAGAATGAGGAATTACAGCAGAGTGCTTTACCTAACACGCAGTCTGGAACAAGACCGACGTGAGTGGATCCGTCACTGTGACCCACTTCCACCACACGTTGCATGGGTGTAAATACTCAAACACACACTCATACTTATCATTCGTCAGTCCCTCTCGCTCTCTCACAGTCTCTCTTCAAACATGTTTACTTTTTCACATGAAACAATCACTTTTCTTTGCTTCGACATGTTTTACGTTGGCGTTTCATGTCGAATACATATCGGTGGCCATATTGCAAACCACCAACACAGAAAATTGACCTTTTTTCCCAGATCATTTCTGCTTGTGGAAGCTGTTGTGACAGTTCTCGTGTCAGCTTGTTCTTTAGTAAATACTCCAAAATAAGCTACGTAAAAACAATTCAAACACTAAAGTCATTTAGCAGACGCTTTTATCCAAAGCGACTTACAATAAGTGTTTTCAACATTCAAGAGAGCTGCTGGTCACCAGAAGTCATAAGTGCATCTCCTTGATTACACAAACAGCAAACAAGCTAATACGAATACAATAAATGCTAATAAGTGCTAATACGTTACAGTAAATGTGTTTCAATGTGTTGCCACAGAGGCAAATAATTAATGTTATCCTATTTGTCACAGATACAAGCTCACTGCCACACTGCCACACACCTCTCTATATCACTCCCACCACATGCCAATTTCAACTACGCCATCAGGCAAACCCGCCCTTCCTCTGTGACATCAGTATTTATGGCTCTGCTTTTTCCTCACAGCCTTTTAGAATTAGAAAAACGGCTTCCACACAGTCCGTAAAATGCTCTGCAATGGGTGCAGATATTATGTCATGTAGACATGAATTACGTGAAGATTATATTCCTCCACCTCAGACGGGATTATGTGATAACCACAGATGCTCACTGTTCACCGGTCCACCATTGTGCTATTCACCAAATTTAGCAAATAATAAAGATAGAGTATGCATGTGACGATTTGAAAATTTGAAAAAATTTGAAAAAACTTTTCAGTTAATAGACTAAATAAACATATTTTTATATTAAGATTGAGTCATTTGTTTCGACCTGACTCTACCTGATTTATTTTCCAGGTTTTTCAAATGGAAACGACAACTCAGTCGTTTATAAAAGGCAACGCGAGCTCATCAATGTGAATAACAGGAACTCTCGCCGTATAGTAAACATGAGATGTTTGGGAATAACTGACACTCCCGTGTTCTGCGAGGTAAAAAACTACAGTTGTTTGTCAATGGAGTCCTGTGGCTTTGAAGAAAGTGATTATAGGCTTCAGGTAAAGTCCAGGAGCGTTGGAGCCAACCGAGACGTATCAGGTGGCAGTGGTTAAATGACACATGGGAGCAAATAACTGGAGAATGTCACACAAACTTTGTCCTACAAACTTTGATATAAGATGTCCACTTCACTTCTGAAACAAGTCCGCATCGCGTCAGTTACCAACCAATCAAAGTCATCTGCCCACTTACAGCATTCAACACTTCAGCGCTGAACATCAGCACTTATTCCCACTAGACATCCCTTCATGTTCACGATATGTCAACGTCTGCTGACTCTTCGGCAGCTGCTGCAATCTCAGTTCGGACTTCTTCCCGACTTCTTCTCGTTAGCATGAACTGTCTTTTGTCATTTCCACCATATTATCAATAATAAACTTATTTCCTCTACTATAGCATCCTTCACTCCCCTCGTAGTGGGAAACAAACGTTGTTCTTTCACCTTGCGTGTCAGACATTTATTTGTTTATTTAACATGCGGCTCCAGACGTGGTCTTGTTTACAAGTCCTTTCCCCTACAAACCCAGAGGGGAAAGACCAGGGGGCTTTCTGTTTCCTTGCTCTGCTACCCGACAGCTGTTCTGCCAGCAAACCTTTTAATATTTGCTGCTCGCATGCAGGAGGTCTCAGGGGCCGTCACACTGCAGCAGGTGCCAGAAGCCCATAAAAACACACACACACACACACACACACACTCCATCACACACTTTTAACAATTCAAGCACACACACACACACTCGCACAGAAAAGAAAAAACACACAGAAAAGTGCAAAGACACAAGCTCGGGCTCTGTGATCCCCGCACTGTTGTTCTGTTCCAGCCGCTTTAATTGGGGATTTGAGCCGGGCTCTTGTCTTTCTCACTGTGACCAGCTAAAAATAGCTATTTGACAAGTGTTAGAAAACCCAGCCGGGCTCAGACTCTTGCATTCTCTGTCAGATGGGCCGCTTGGCACAGGGATCCGTGCTCAGGGCGTCCACACTCAGAAGGGAAACAAAGACCGTCACCCTGCGGCCCTTGTGAGGTCTTGTTCCTGTTTCAAGGCACCTGTTGTGCAAAAGGAGCTTTTCGAGAGAGAGAGAGAGAGAGAGAGAGAGAGAGAGAGAGAGAGAGAGAGAGAGAGAGAGAGAGCTCCTTCTCAAAGCTAATGAACCCATAATGCATACGAGAAGATGAGTTCAAGTCGATTGAGAATCATTGCCTCCTCTTTGCTCCTGGCCTTGTTGCAGCACGATAATGATATGCGCGGCTGCTCGTGATCGATTAAGATCCTGAACAGAAACGCTGGAGTAGTAAAAATGTTCCATCAGAGCTGAGCTGCTGAGCGGAGCGTTTTCTGCTGAGCATAAAACACCAACACATGTCGATAGGAACACTTCGGTGGCCGTCAATGATGTTGTTCCCAATAAAAACATTATTTTTTTAATTTATCTTTTGAATTTCATTAGTCGTTTGATCTGTTTAATCCTTTCATAATCCTAACAATCGAGGGAACAACTGTTGGAGAGCCAAGTGATGACTAAATGTGCAGCTGTGTGAGGAAAGTCCTAATTTAAACACGGGCTGGCAACTGTCCACAGATTGATATAAGGCGATAAGGGCTGGCGAGGAGAGACTTGATGAGTTTTGTCCGATGACAGAAGAGAGAGACGGCGAACGGGGCGCAGTCAGAGAAGGGAATTAAGCAATCGCGGGAGTTCACCCAAAAGTCAGCCGGACTCTGCCAGAGGATTGTCTGAAGAGAGGAAACATACGATTGGCTTGGATATGGTTTATATATATATATATATAGGCATTGTGAGGGTTTATTAGGTAAGAGGTTTAAGCAAATCCAAGATGGACAGACTTCTCTGAAACGATGAATAGACTCAAAAAGTAGAAAGTTGAGTTTGATTACTGAAAGACAAGACGTTAATGTGATTCCATAATACAAGACACGATGTCACAATCACCACTATGACCAACCAAACAGTGCTATTAAACTGAATTAACTTCTATGAAAGGACAAACAGGAGGGGGAAGAAAAGCAGGAACGAGGTTGACAGTAAGTTAATTAAGTACGATCGTATATTAAAGAGAAACAATCCTCAAACCAACATAGTGACAAACTATCTCACTATTTTTCACAAGCAGTGAAACAAAGTTAAGGCAAAGACAAATACAGTGAATCAGGCAAATTAAAAAAGCAGTTATCAAAACTGGCAGTTTGAAGGAGGCAACCCAGTGAACATTGCTGAAAACCAAGGGACACGTTGAATTTGAACCAAAAACATGTTTCAAAGACACCTTTTATCGTAGCCTCATATCACACTTGTAGAAACTCACAACGGCGCTGGGTTAACGTGGTGAAACGATTGGTTTAGTCAACAAAACTACTTGGTTGAGGTTTGAAAAAAGATCATGGTTTTACTAAAAATGCAACAAAACGTAACTTCCATGACAATGTAACCACCATAAATAAAGCAGAGCCACCTTCAGCAGACTTTCTTACGCAACGTTTCGTAACAAGCGTACAGTCGAAGGTTTACTTTTGGTTTCTAACTGGCTGTGAACAGCGATCTCCTGGGTGAAGGTCCAATCATGTTTCTACATATCATTACATAAAAAGTGTTACAACGTTAACGTAACAAGCGTGAGGACGGTCTCCTGGGTGAAAATCCTATGTTTCTGCATACGGTAGTTATTCTATATAACAAACATTTATTTTGACCCGATCCTAATCTTACAACTAAGTCGATTTTGTTACGCAAGTGCACTTATCACCCATGCTGTTGGACTTTCATAGGAGAACGACCCAAAAATAGATCATCATCACACAAACTGTTGCATCAGAACACCTTGAATTAAAAGCCCTCTTGCTATTTTTTTGTTAACTAATATTCTGCTTGTAATTTACGAGGTATTACGAGGCTTTTCTCGGGCAGATGTTGGACTTTTTTCCCAGCCTGATCAAAGTTTGAAACTACAGAAGAAAGACTAAAGGGACTCCACCACACCGTCTTATTCCTTATGGTCATAAACATGGTTTCTATTTCATTTGACGTGAAACAGTTCGGTATTATATTTCTGAAGGAACCATAAATTTAAGCTGTTTTTAGTTCTCAAGTGTTTCAGCAAAAGATTTTCAAGTGACTGTTGTCCGCTCTAATGTCATTAATAGAAACAACCAGTGGCTGTGCGTAATAGAAAATACTTACGGTACTTAACACTGTAACAGGACACTCATGTGACTACGCTCCACGCAGGGTGAGAAATACATGTCGAAATTACAAATGCATCTGTTTCCTCACTTTCTAATTTGACGGACGGGGTCGGTCCCGGCCGTGACTCCGGGGTCGCGACCTTCGGCTGGACCCGTTGCTTTATGATGTGTGCAGAATCGCTGGGGGGGGGGGGGGGGGGGGGGGGGCGATCCTGAGCCCTGATTGGCTGGAAGGGCTGAGAAAATGACAGCCAACCCGCCTGGGATATCACACACCTGCCAGTCTCTGTCTCTCACAAGTTGTCTCAGGGGTGGGGGGGGGGGTCAACACATTTAGAAGACTGATATTGGTTCTTAGAGGCTAAAGGCCAATGTTTGATGTCAATAATCAATTATTTTATATTTTTGCATCCAGGAAAGAGAGAGGTTGCAAAAGTGGCTCAAAGACCATCATGGGACAATAAAACTCATACAAATAAGACAGATAGATCAGATATTTACTGAAGGCAATAGCATCTTATCATTGTTTTAGGGCAAAATGCATCAGAATTACTCCACAAGAACGACAAATAAATTGATAAAGGAAAGTTAAAATTGATATATGGTTTTTTACAGAATGTTTTGCTTCAGCTGTGGACAAGAGAACCTCCCCCGATCAAATATCCCCGGCTGAAGTTTAACAAAAAGCCAGTATCGGTGTGTGGCGTGTCTGATATATATCGGTCTAACGGGAGACCCGGGAGTCTCGGAGCACGAGTGTTGGGTTGTGAGTCAGTGCAGCCAGCCAGTATAAGAACTGTTTGCAAGAAGAGCAGCGATGAGATAAAGGCGGCGCAGCTCTGGGACTGTCGACAGCTCTGCCACTCAGGAGGAGAGGCTGCAGCGAGGGCGAGCCCACGCTCTGGAAACGGTCTGAGGCTGCAGGTTAGACTCAGTCTGGCATTTGGATTCTCTTAGCGGTGTTTTGACAGTATGATATGTTAATATATCTCTGCTTGTGATTAATTAAACAATTTTGCTATTTTTGAGTGCAGCTTATATTTTGGTGCTTTAAGAATCCGGTGCAGTTGTGGGACATTGTTGTCGGTGCTGTGTGAAGAATTAAGAGTTGATTTTAAGGTTAGTTGCGTTTTTTTGGCACGTAGCAGGAAATACATGATTTACATCGCATACTCTCCCAGCACCTGTTTATTCAGCTGGAAAGGGCAGACACTGGCAGAATAATGTAATTATGTAATACTTCACAGTGCAGCACTTCCCATTAGTGGGGTTCTTCTTGCTTTATGTCTTTACAGCGTTATCATCAGTAACATTATCGTCGCTTTGACGCTCATGATGAAGGATTTGATCTGGTTTGGAGCACATTTATTCTACTTAAGATGGAAAAGTATTGGCTGATTTTGGCACCTCTAGTTTTCATGTCTTCTGAACTTAATTGTGATTTTCTGTAATTATTCAAACCTGTTGTATTATTTAAGTGTATTAAATACCTACCTTCAGATGAGTGACCGTTAACTGTGATTCGGATTCCATTTACCTCAGTAAATAGAACTGATTGAGCATAATTTTGAGATATGTTTGACATGAGTTCCTCACTTTAAAAACAAAGTTCTTCAGTAAAAAAAATAATTATTAATGTTACAGTTAAAACTGCTGATGTGGATCAAAAAGCTTGGGACAGAATCATGCTGTTTATGGGTTTTTCATACATGACAACGTGTGTTTTTTTTTTTTTTTTTTTTACTTCGGTACAACGAGATGCAGCGATGGCTGCTCGTGATGAAGACAGAACAACACTGTGCACGAGGAAAGCACCTGTCTTTGAAGAAACCTTGAAACAGGCGTTCAAAGCTGAAAGTAGCTGTCAGTTTCAATAGGCATACTTTATATTCATGTAATAAATATACAAAAGTCAATTTTTTTATATTTGGAAACCCTCCCAAGAAACCTTTATAGATCAGGTTGAAGTTGTTTGTTTCGTACAGAATCATTATTCTAAAACAGTACTAAACTAAAAATCAATCTGCAATCTTTACACCATACTTTACCCACATACTCTTATTTTAAAATTAAAAGTAACACAAATATTATAATATAATAAAACCTCTGGAAGAGCAACAGAGTAGTGATGAGTCCTCCAGGAGCATATAAAGTGCACACAAGGTTACCATCTTCACCCTGATTTGTGATACTCTTCACTCTTTTTAAATGCTGTACTTGATGATTTTCTATATAAACTTATTTTATTCTGAAAATCGATATCACCCTCATCCTGTTGCCGGCTCTCTCGTCCCACTGAGGCTCCATCTGCACTATCAGAGTTTTTATTTTTTAGGGCAGATCATATGTGGACACTGTTCGTGGTACTTTTCCAGCATTTGGGAGGATAAAAATGGACAGAGCAAAAAGTGAGATGTATTCTTTGATAATCAGTTAAGTAGAGATTTTGTTGTCTGCTACAAAGATGTAGGCCGGTCTTATCAGCTGCAACATCTGGACACACTCTGGTACCCACTGTGTACTTTTTGTTGTGTTCACAAGTAGAAAAACATGCACTGAGGGAGCACCAGGGTTAATTAATTATGGGACTTTGTCAGCAGCAGAAATAGTGTCACCATATTCGGGTCTTCATCATACAACCGAGGACTTTTTGGGTGGAGGAGTTTATTATATCAGGACTCAATGAATACCATCTCAAAACGCAACAAAACGATGAGACTCACTTTCTCAGCTTTGACAGCTGAGAAGTGTTGAACTAATAAAAAAGCCAAAACAAAAACGATCGCTGGAGATAGATTCTGCGCAGGCCTGGCTCGTCTCCAACAAGCCTAGTCCACCGGCAATAATAACCTGTTTCATTGTCAACATGTGTTGTTGCTCGCTTCCGGCGTTTGCTTTTGCATTGTGGCTTTTCCATTCGTTTGACACTTCTCAGCCACCATAGCTTTTCATTAGCAGAACACAAGTTGGAGCATCAAGCTGATTAGATGGAGACTTTTTCTAATGTCCATTATTTCACAGTTTCTTTTTTTCAGTTGTATCAGAAGCTGAAGCTTATGGAATCAACACGACATCAAAAGAAACAGTTGTTGTATGTCCACCGATAGCGTTTGTGGGATTCTGCTTTGTGTTTTGCACATTAAGTTGAACAAAGAAAGCCATTGTTTCTTTCATTTTGTTCAGACTTTTTCTCTTTCTCTGTCTTCTGTCCAGGCCACTCTAAAGGGCATGTTATCGACGGATCCGCATCTCTACAGAGGACTTAACTCAAGTCTGATTCCAACTTGACTGCCACTGGTTATGAGAATCTGCACTCCGAGACTGAAACGGTACGTCTTGACGCAATTTTAAACTCCGTGTAGAAAATGAATGAAATATAAACATGTCTTGCTTGGGGGTTTTAGTAATGTATTTCTTTTAAAACATGAGATTAAGTTTAACGTTCCTGCATGAATTGTGTGTCTCTTCTTAGGCTGGGCGTAAGATGTTTGTGGAGTCAGTCGTCCGATGGGGGGCTTGGAGCATCCTGTTCCAGTTCGGACAGGGTGTATCTGCAGGAGGCTGTCCTCCACGCTGTGTTTGTCGACCGGAGGCTAAAGAAGTGATCTGCTCTGGCAAACATTTGAACTCAGTGCCGGAGGGCTTTTCCGGTGATGCCAGGCGTTTGGATTTATCTCACAATAAGATTAAGACTGTTGGGCGCCGCCAGTTCTCTGGCCTCCTGCAACTTCAAGAGTTGGATCTCAGTGATAACATAATCTCTATGATTGAGGTGGAGGCTTTCCAGGGCCTACAGAATCTCAGGACGCTTCGGAT
Source organism: Pholis gunnellus (assembly GCF_910591455.1). NCBI lineage: Eukaryota > Metazoa > Chordata > Actinopteri > Perciformes > Pholidae > Pholis > Pholis gunnellus. The sequence goes on from NC_136534.1 coordinate 25,359,559, forward strand.
TAAGACTAACCGACTCAAGATCATCCCGGTCGGGGTGTTTTCTGGCCTGTCCAGTCTACGTCTTCTGGACTTGAGCCAGAATGAAATTCTCGTCTTTCTGGACTATACCTTTAAAGAACTGGTCAACCTGCAAACGCTGGAAGTCGAGGAGAATGATTTGGTCTTCATCTCCCAGCGAGCTTTCTTTGGTCTGCAGAATCTGCAGGAGCTCAACTTGGACCGCAGCAACCTGACCTCCGTTCCTACTGAGGCGTTGTCCCAGCTCCAGAGCCTGGCGCGTTTCCGCATGCTACGCCTCACCATTTCTACACTCCCGAACAACGCTTTCCGACGACTGCACCGTCTGCGTAGCCTCCTGATAGCAAACTGGCCAGCGTTGGACACCGTGGCTAGCAACAGCCTGATTGGTCTTAATTTGACCTCGCTTGTCATCAACAGCTGCAACCTAAGTACTGTTCCTTACTCCGCACTGCGTCACCTGGTGTATCTGCGCTACCTGGACCTGTCCTACAACCCCATCTCTGTTATCCAGGGTAATCTGCTAGGGGACCTCATAAGACTCCAGGAGTTACACCTAGCAGGGGGGAGCCTGCTACGAATAGAGCCGGGGGCCTTTAGGGGACTGGCCTATTTTCGCATGCTTAATGTGACATTCAATCAGCTCACTACTCTGGAGGAGAGCGTCTTCCACTCTGTGGGGAACCTTCAGGTGCTGCGGTTGGATGGGAATCCCCTAGCATGCGACTGCCGACTTCTCTGGGTGGTCCGTCGCCGATTGCGCTTGAACTTTGACGGACATCAGCCCACTTGTTCGACTCCCGACGCAGTGAGACAGCGTGAATTCAGAGACTTCTCAGAGAAGGAGCTCCCCAGGCTGTTTACATGCCGCCCGGCCCGTGTCCTGGACCGCAGGCCGCAGGAGGCGAGAGTAGAGGAGGGCACAACGGTTCACTTCTCCTGTAAAGCCGAGGGGGATCCGTTCCCATCCATCACCTGGATCTCATCCCATAAGAATATGGTTACTCCAACAGGACGCATCCGAGTTTTGCCCAATGGTACTCTAGAAGTGCGTTTTGCCCAAGTGCAGGACAGCGGCACATATCAATGCCTGGCGGGCAATGCAGCCGGCAATGACAGCCTGACTGTCGGTTTGTACGTGAAGGGGCTCCCTCGTAACCGAACCATCCCCTTTTTCTCAGAGGAGGGCTGGGTAGAGCCGTCAAACACCCAAGCTGCCAACTCCTCGGCTCAAATGTCTAAACCGTACCCGTTTGACGCAAAGACCCTGATAATCGCCACCACCATGGGCTTCCTGTCTTTCCTCAGCTCGGTGGCCATCTGTTTTGTCTTCATGTTCTTCTGGAGCCAGAGCAAAGGTCAGATCAAGCACACTGCAACTATTGACTTTGTTCCTCGGTCTTCAATGAGCGGCGGAGGGGACGGAGGTGACGGTGGCAGGTTTACCATGAAACTTATTTAAAGCCAAGGAAGAGGTGCAAGGGGCCTCCATCCATATTGACTGTGAGTTTTCCTCTGCAGATGGACCCACACTGGGACACTCAAGGACAGAGATCTCTATTCAAAGGCCCCCTTTGAAGGCAAATCAGAGCCAGTTTGTTGGGCATGTGCAAGCCCTCTGCTAATTTTAGAGTGGAGAGTTATGTCTCAGCATCCACTTCGCTAACGAATGAATATCTCATGATCTTGGATTAGAAAGATTGTGAACAGATTGAAGGCAGAGCTCTCTCGTGGTTTTTTTTGCATTTGTTTTTAGCAACTTTTAATTTAAAATAAGCAAATGAACACTTACTTAGCACAGGTCTAATTTTGTATGTAGCATGTAAGTATAAAATACTTTGAATTTTCACAGATTTTGGGATTAACACATGAAGAGAGTTTGACAGGTTTCTGTAATGTCAACATATCAGGTTCTTGTTTAAACATGCATATTATACAAGTGTGTTGTACGTCTTCACTTGCCAATACAAGCCATGTAAACATTTGCTATTTATGCTTAATAACCACATGAGGATCATGTCAAAGACTGCCAATTCAGCATTGGCTGTAAGTGTATGTGACTAAAAAGCTTTTGGTACTTGCAATAAATATATGGAATAGACTAGCCAAATCATTTCTGATCCTCAACTTTATGGTTAAATGTTGGAGCTTTGCAGTGTGCTTCAGGTATGCTGCATTGGAGAATGGCTTTGTGCTTTCTGCAATGGGTACCGCTTACTTTTAATAGATCATGTAGCAGTGCAAAGGGACGGATAGCATACCATAATGTACATAGGAATGTATCCTTTCACATACTCAAAAAACAAGTTTGTAAAGTCCAAATTGGATCACTGTCTTTCTCTTTTAACATATTATTGTATCATGTTATTACAACAGATGACTCTGTTTCATCAGAAGATGCTTTGATTTCTCCTTTTTATATTCAAGAAACCACGTTTTTTTGTATTCTTTACCCACAGAAATCATTAAAGAATATGTGCCTCAGTAACATTCTCACCCTCGACAGAGAGAATGCTCACCTGCTCATTGTTATTTTGTAAATATTAGGTCAAGGGCGTTTGTGTGTGCTGGGTTTATTCTATCACTTTATCTAGTTCTGGGGATTAGTGTCACTCAAATATTGCACTCTTGTATAAACTGTGTAGATGCACCACGCACAAAGCAATGCTTCAGTATACCAGGCAAACAGGATGTAAATCATGCACACATACAGCATTTTTTTCATTTGACTTTATTAAATGCCTATATTTAAACCTGCATTGTGTGTGTGTGGAATGCCTTAAATTCTTTCATATAAATTATTTGGGAATGTTATCAAATGGGGAAAAAAACGACTGATCCAATCATCTCTAAACCAATCTCTCATTGGATCTTCTTCTGAAATGACTCAATTGTTGGGAAATTGGCAAGAGCAGGAGACATTTTTCTTGCATAACCAAAGCACTTAATCTCCGTGCTGCGAGTCCATTGTGGGGACTTTATGTTTCGATTGGAGACAGAAAGTGGCCCTGTTGCCCCTTTGGAAGACAACAAGGCTACAGCTGGCAGCCGGCCACACAAATGTGCGCTCGTCTTTTGGTGAAGACGAAGGATTATGTGTGCAGAGGAATACCGCTGTGGCTCTCTGTCTTCTCTCAGAGACACACCCCTGCTGAAATACGAATGGATCTCTTTAGGCATTTACTGTCTCCCCAGCTGCATATTCTTCACCGCCGGCTCCCTGTTAAAAACAGGATATTGCAGTTGAACGTGATAAAACAAACGCTACCCGATGAATTACCGTCGCTTCATCTTAGTGCAGTTTATTAAAAGACCTGCAGTGCTCAGAGTGGATTCACTGGAAAAAATATCTCTTTGTCCGTCTAATGCCGTTGCCCAGAATAACAATAATAAAAAAAAGAAAGAAAGGACCTGATGATAACGTGTGTGAGCAGAGATTTAAACCCTTTTGGATTACCTCTGCACGTCTCAATCTGTTATATAGGTCTGTCTGGCGGGTGCTGTCCTCCCGACCCCGCTTGGCTGTGGTCATATTATCTATTTTAATACAACTATTTGCTCCCATTGGACAGAAAGCCAAAGGGGCAGATTAAAGTGGTGTTTATAAGCCACCCCCCCCCCCCCCCCCCCCCACCCCCATGACAGGCATGCACACACCACCGAAAACATTATGGTCTATTCGCATCTGCTGTTACGTTCAAGCTTCAAGCTCCTCCTCTGGATTGACCAAGCGTGTCTTCACCACACAAAGATTCATTTTACATTCATGTTGTAGGCGTTTGGCTGACACTGTTATCCAGAGTGAGGGGCGAACAGGACTAAATGATTAGATGACCTGAATGAAGCAGCTAACGGCACGGGGGGGGGGGGGGGGGGGCACAGCTGAGGTGCTGGAAAGCTGGAAATAGAATAAGAAGGAAAAAGAAGGAAAACACATTTATTTTAGCTCGTGGTTTATTATTTGAAAATACACTTTTTTATTATTGACTCTCATAAATATTCTAAGAGCTGTGTATTTTCATAACAACTACAAAAAAATAAATTTTTCCAAAAATGTCAATGCACTGATTTGTTTGAATCGGCACAGAACTGGATCTAGACCTGCATCCAGTCCTGAAGAAATGTTACAATATTCTGGTCTTGAAAATGTCTCAATTAAGTCTTCCTGCAACCCGCGATGTGTCCACTGTCATCATATCTGCTCCTGACTCAGCTGGAGTTGACCTGCACTGGACGAAGGTGGTCTCCGCCGCGCTTCAGAGAGGAGATGAGCGGTGACGAGAGGTCCTTGAAAAGATGAGAGAGAGAGAGAGCAGGAAAAGCCTTTCCAGCTGATTTACCGTGACAAAAGTGCGCATGGCTCTACATATCAACTGACAAAAAAAATCCTCATATAGAGGCTTCAAGGGGGACTTCAGACACAAGGACATCCCTGCTTGCACAAGAAACAGCTTTTGATTTGTAGTGTGAGCAGCAACACAAGCAGCACTTTGGGGATGTAAATGTTGCATGGATGAATAATGAAAAGACAACATTTCTTTTCTTAGCTACCACTAGTGGAGGGAAATCAGTGTGGGTTTCGGCCTCAGCATGGTGCCACAGAAAAGGTCATGTTGTAAAGGAGTTTAAGATCCACACCGTCAGGCCTGCTTCACCTTTCCGTCTGAGCTGAACTCAGCTGTGCCTTTAGCTGAATGCTAATTGTGATGAAGTTCGAAGCCATTTGGTAGATTAGTTGAATTAAACCTCCGTACTAAGTTGGTTGTGGGTCGACATTTTGGTTTATTGTAATTTTTTTCTTGGTTTCGGCTGGTCAAGTAGACATTTATTTTAGTGCATTTGGATGTTATTTGACAGGTAAGTTATGTTTTTTGGATGCATTCATGTACATATATAATTTGCCTCTCATTCACACACACACACACACACACACACACACAGTTGTGTTTACATCACTTCGCGTTGGCTTACATTAATTTCCTCGAGACTTAACCTAAACCATGAACCGTAACCGCATTGGGAACAATTCATTGTCTTTCCTGAGGACAGTGACATGACACAGCTGTCATTGGTATCTCAGTCATGCCCTGTCTGAAGTTTGTATCTTCATATGAAGACCCAGAAAACAAAAACAGCTACAGTTCAGTCATTACTCCTTCCTCCGCTTGTCCAATGATCCTGCAGGGTCGGTGCATAGAGCGCTGCAGGAACGAGTCCTAAACCCAGAAATGAGTCAGCATATTCACACTTCCAGTTCCCTCGGCTCAGAGTCAGTGAATGGGTATTTTGTTAGATGACTGAAATAAGGTCTTTGATTAACAAACACTTGAGAGATTTTGACGATTTGTTCTACGATATGAAATAAGTCAGTGAAAACCCCGGTGGGAACCAGTGCGACGCTAACTTCTGGATTGGCCTCCAAAAATACGTGGCCTCTGCGGTGTTCTCCGTACAATTCCTTTTGTGCTGTGTCTTGGTTTTCCCGATAGGCTACCCCGAACACAACAGGACATTTTGAGCTTTTGGTCGCACTTAAAACAAAGGTCAGAGAATCACCAGAAACAGGTTCCCTCCTCTCTGGAGGTTTGGGTTATCTATATGGTAACTTTTGTCTTTATAGCCTTGATGGAATTCTGTCTCACCAGCTTTATGAAGTAATCTGTGACTTACATCTGTGTTTGTATTGTTATACATCACCTCACTTCATTACTGTAAATCAGAAATAACTGAAGCAAAACTACAGAATTCATCGTGTTACACCATGAAATTGTTGTATTTTCCCATTATCCTCCTGCAGTCCAATGGTTTATACCAGCAAGTGGTGCTAAACCTACAAATAGAAGGAATTCATTACATATAACAACCACTTACCAACTTGCAACAATTAGCTGTAAGTGTTTTGTGAGTAAATAGAAGTCAGGAGTGATAAGCTTGAGATGCTTTTAGCCTGATTGGGTTTTGGATAAAAGAGAAAAGTCTGAAGTTCATTAGAGAGTACTTTCATTTATCCTCTTTTTAATTGCAACCTATGCTTGTTCACCCCTTTTCAATCATGATGTATTATCAGTCCATCCATTATATTTAACAGCTTATCCTGTTCAGGATCACGAGGTATTATGTTTTCATTTAAGCTCATTTCTGTTTTTGTCCTTTGTATTTATTATGAACTTATTTTGTTACTTGTGAGGTGAGTAACAGGCCTCAGCTCGGCTGCACAGGCAGGTAACACCATGTTTACAATAGTATAATGTAGCGCATTGCTGATGTAAAGAATCACATAACAGCATCAGACAATGCTTTTTTGGTAGGGAGGCGATTGTAAAGATTGAATGATGATGATTGCTGCACTGGATGCAAACTACTGCATGAAGTCATCTTCTTGTAACCTTTGGGAAAGAGTACATCAGCTGCTTTCACCATAAAACCTTCCTGCACAGACAGCTAATGGATGCGGTGGCTGCTGAATGAGACAGAACGCTGCTGTTGTAATGATTTAGGAGGTGAAATCATCAGGTTGGAGTGCGGAAACACAGATTTAAACTCTTGCTTTTGCTGCCATCTAGTGGTCAAAGTACCCCCCACCACCTCTGCACTGACTCCATACAAAATGACATCACTGTTGAGTGAGGTCATATGTGCAACAGACTTGAAATAAAGGTTTCATCACCATTTAGGAAGCGACTGATGTTAACCCAGTAAGCAAGGCGAGTAGAAAGAGAGGAAGAGGGCCAATGCTGTGACTAAAACCATCTAACTCATACTTATTGGGCACTCTGTCAATCATTTTAAAGGAGACAGACGACAGATCGCCTGATGTGCTTTGTCCATTTTAGCTTTACAAAATATGCAAATCAACTGATGACATTTCATAATGTTTTGAGAAGAATTTTGGTCATGATGGTTGTTTGTCACAGTAGTTCTCTCTTGATATATGTTGATAGGATGAAGGTTATTAAGGGTACGAAATCTCTCTTTGACGCTTTTATAGCATGCACGATTGAGGTCGACTGTGTGTGACGTAATGAGTAAGTTTGAATGAGTAACGTTACTGAATTTGAATCCCTGTAGAGTTTGAGGGGTTTACATCCCTCACTGAACTCAAAGGTGTTGATTTAAGGGGCAACATTAAGAGATGATTAAAGCATTTAAAGTATGTTTATAAAAGGTAAATTGCCAACACCCCCCAGTGGGTGGGTTTTTTACAGGTTTGTTTGAGGACCCACCTGTGTGTGACAAATACTTTGCTTTGTGAGTTGAGGAAATGCTAGAATGTCTCCATTTTTCAAAATAGCCTCATGCTGTTTTGATCCCAAATGTCTCAAAGGAACCCGGGTGAGGCTTTGGATGGTGCAATGTTCTGAAAATGGAAGCATCCGTGTGGCTGCTTCCACTAACAGCCATTCAGCGCTTAGAGTAGTTGAATTTTAAAAATTGGAATCAATTTACTTTCACAAATGCAAATGAATGCAGCAGAGCCAAAGTGCTGATTCATTCCCATTCAGGCTCTCAGGCACTATTGACACATATTGATTCGACATTACAGAAGCAGTTGCTGAGGCGTTATCATTGTTGGCTTGTGTGCAAACAAAACATGTTCCAGAGAATAACATATTGTATCATAATGTCGTGTGGAATTATGTAGTCATTCTGTAAATGCATAAGGGCGCGTTATTGCTGATGTTGCTAATATTTCAGTAGAATTAGAAAATAAGACATTTATCAAAAAACTGGAAGAAAAACTGACGTGATCTTCAGTGTATGAACGGATGTAGAATAGAAAAAAGGAATGAAAAACAAGATGAGTGACATGATTTCAATCTGTGGAAATCATCTTTGGACCATCAGCAACAGGTTTGATGCATAATCCTACACCCTGTAATCATAAGCCTTCTATTTTTTTTGCAATCCCATTTTTCATTCCTGCGTCCTCCCCCCCCCCCCCCCCCCCATCTCTGCTGTTTGTTTCCGAGGTGGAGCCTGATACCCCGACTTCTCCAAACTGAACTGCCGGGCGAAGGAGACGGAGAAGATAGGACTTGGACCAGCAGTCGGTGCCACAGATCGGGGACGCAGCAGATCGAGAAAGGGACCAAAAAAAGAAGACGACTGGAAGGAAGAAGAAGGATTTCGTGGAGCGCTTCGTACGGTTTACTTATATTTTTTCCACAAACCGGTTACACACGGAGGAGCTTCAAGAAAGATGAATTATTTCATCCTGATGTCGCTTTTTGCTACGATTTTCGCCGGAAAGTCACCTCGACTGAAATTTGTTTTGCACGGTAGGGAGCTGTATTTGACCATCTTTTATTGTTTTCTTTATGTCACCAAGCATGTTTTATTAATGTGTATAGTGGGTAATGGACCAATGAATGGGTGAATGGATGGACGGATGAGTGAATACAGTGAGAGTTTCCAGGTGATGAAGCCAGTTATTTTCCAGTTCCCCTCCTAACCTTTGTTGTTTTGTCCTTTGCGAAAGATGCCCAGACGTCACCAATGAAGCCACAGTGACGGGGTTACCTCTGGATTAATGTCCTAAAACGCCGCCCTCCCCCCACTGACCGAGTAGTAAATTACACGCTCCAGCATTCAGGCCGCGCTCACATGTTCACGGGCGATAACAGGACGAACATCTGGAGTAAAAACTAATTCGGCTGTTAACACAATATGCTACTGTTACCGGGGTGTTTTCTTTGCCAGATCGGTCTTTTGTTTCCTTTCAATTTCCAGTTTGCATTGTGTGCACATTCGCACACAGGCACATGTTAATGATTTGGATGTGATTTGTGCAACTTGTGGCTTTTCTGTTGGTCATTTTGACAACTTGTATGTTTATTTCCGCGCACTGCACGCTCACTGTGTGCTCATCTTCTAAACGCACCGTCGCTGGTTGTGTCACTTAGGTGCACACAGGCTTTAATTGGCGACCGTCCAGCCTGGTCTCCAGGCGCACCGATAAACCCAGAGGCACTTAAAAACAACCTTCTGGAGTAACATGGCCGCCTGTCCGCCCCGAACACACCGCGAGCCCCTTAAACAGCCGCGTGCCCCCCGCCACAAAGCATCGTTACAGTGAAATATGACTCTTTGGAGGTTGACACACTGGAGCTCCTCCGTCCTTGCGGAGCTGCAATGCGGGATACGGCAGCTGCTTCACACTGCAGCAGAGGAGCCCAGCTCCGCGGGAGAGATGGTTGCTGTAAATATAAATATATGATGCACATTTACACATATAGGCCTACAGACATGGGGGGGAGGGAATAGAACGGAAAATTCCATGCCGATTCCTAGTTATCTATTCCACTCACGCCTTTTTTCACCTCACACACTCCTCTAATGTATTCAGCAATCAGCAGAGATGGGGGCTGTGTCTCAAGTTGTATCTCTATCTCTCCCCTCACCGCTGATAAGCACAGTACAAAACGCACAAGATGACGGCCCCAGAACGTGCAAGTCATATCAATCAATCTCGTTGTTATGCAATTCCAGGTTGAGCTTGAATGCCTGTCATTAGGGCATACAGGCGCGTACACACGCACACACAGATGTCACACTGTCAGAAAAAATCCATCAAAGGCGCAGTTTGAGGCTGAAGTGCAAACGCTTCACAACAAGACGCTGGAGCTGTTTCGAAGCTGGCACGGTTCCAGCACCGCGGACAGCGCCGGTGTCCTCAGACGGCAGAGGGTCCCCACATTGCATGTGTGTGCCAGATGGGGACATTTGTACCATCAAGGGACTGTTTCTAGGCTAAAACCTGGTTTTAAGATTGGGTTTAGTTTATGGTAAAATATGCTGTGATGGCTGAATATATCGTAGGGGCTGCAGGGGGATGCATTACATTGCATTCATTTGGCAGACACTTTTGCCCGGAGCTATTACAATAAGTGCATTAAACCTCAGTAGGAACAAGACGTCATCAGAAATCCTAAGTGCATTCCTCCCAAACAAACAACGAAGGGCATACTGTGCAATAAATTATACCCTCATGGCAGTTGTAATTTTCTAGTCTAGTCTACCTTTATTTATACAAATGAGATATTACACCTCTCAGTATGATTCAATGCAATTCAGCATCAACACAAACAGCAGCCTCCAAAATGACCATTAAGTTGAATCAACACCTAAAACAGTCAACACAAAGGGATGCTGACTGTACAACCTCAATATATATATATATATTGGATGTATTGCAAGTGTTGTATTAGACTGAACTAGTTTTAGACAGGTGTACTGGAAACAGAGTGTAGGCTGATATACTGTCTTACTTTACTGCCTTTTAGCTCCGTTTGGTTTCTCAGCTAAAGTGTCTCTTGAGCAGCTAAATGCTCCTCTATGTTCACCAGCTAGTCCCCAACTTGTGTCTGTATGCTGTTTGGTGCTGAGCAGGCTGCATAAAGCATTAGAGCTGTTTCCCTGTAGTCTGCTGACGGTGAGACAGGAGCACAACAGTAACGTTGTGTTAAACCAAAACAACGGGCTGAAAGATGCTACAAAGCCAAGAGGAACTGCAGAGTTGAGTGATTATACTCTGTGGGTTCATCGCTATTCACATTACACATTGATATTTGAGCCAATCGTAACATACAAAATATTGATTATTGCAGCTTTAATAAACATAACAATAACAAAAATGGTTAATAATCATACATACATCCAGGAGTTCCTGTAAAATATGTTTGTTCAGGTTTAATAATATGAGAATGATCGTTAAAGTTGGGATGTTTTCTTCTTTAATGGTCTATATGATCATAGTGAATAAGGTGAGAGAAAACATACTCTACAGTTAATATTTTTAAAAATATAACTGCGTTATATACACACACCTTTTGAATATGTCTGCTTAGGAGTGACGAGACTATCAAAAGACAGAGAGAAGCAAAGCAGGACAAACACAAGGAGATAATCTAAATCTGAGACATAAAAGGGAAGAAAGAGGAGAGACATGGAGACATATATGCAAAGGTAGAGACAGAGAGGGTGAGCGACGGACTGAAAGAGAGACAACAGCTCATCTCACGACTACTTTGACATCTACGGCTGCGTCCTGAATATCAGAACATTTCGCCAAAGTTCAGGCATCGTTTGAGTTGACCTTCTCTCTCACTACACCTCCAAACACTTCAACCGTAAGCCTGGAAGATTTTCGTGTTAGGTTCATAATGGAGGACCTTGGGGTCCATCTAAAAAAACACCTCTGCAGTGAAATATTCCATGTAAATTAAATAGCAGCCATTATATGATGCCAGAACAGAAAGAACTTCAAAAGCTTTGAGATCAAAACCCCCTTTTGACGTTGCCTCTGCTGTTGCTTTTCAATACCTAGAATGCTTTATTCATGCCGTAAAAGTGGAAGCTATTCCCAAAAGTAACATCTGCGCTTTACTCTTTTTTAATTACTATTTCTTAGTGCAATTAGGAATTTGTTTCTATAAAAGTGACTCATGAATTTGAATATGTTTTAGCTTCATTCAAGGATCCCATGCTCCTCTGAGGGGAAGGGAACTCTAGCACTCTCCAGTTTAATGAAGCCCTTTTCTTTAAAAACAAGCTAAAAAAACAAGGCTGTTTTTCTTGTTTCCTGAAAAGCTGACCTTTTTAAAAATTCAAGGTTTTTACCCAACAGCAACGATTAAATGTCTAAAGAACAGAAAAGGGAACATGCTCACAAATAGGGAGTGGAAGTGAGATGCTAGGAGTTCAAATTACATCCAGAATGTGAAATTTCCAACATGTTCTTACTGGGAGTGAGAACACGTTGACATTATACAGTCTGTGTGTGTGAACCTTTTGACGCGGTGTGAAGGAATAAGGACGGAACATTCTGTCCCAGCTGTGTTCTTGTGTTTGTTTAAAGAAATGGTACAGCTTCTCTGATAGTCAAACACTTTGTTTATTCAGGGATAGACGGAGGAGGAGCTTAACCTCAGTGGTACAACAAGAGTTTGTTTGTGTGTCACACTTAATGTTGCTTACCTTCACCTTGGTTATCGTTATGTTGTCTGTGCCTTGAGGCCTAACAGACATTTTAATGTATTTTGTCTTCTTCCTCAAACATGTTCAAAGCTTTCTTTTTGGGAATTTTTGAACTTACATTGTTTACATTCCATCGCAGTCTTCTTCCTTTCTACCGTTCACTCGCTGATCTGCTGCCTGTAGATCGGCGTCATAGTGTCAAGTCATTGGCAGGAATGTTCATCACATCACTCATGTGCATACTGCATGTGTCCTAAGTGTGCACAGGAACAAATTAAATGGGGACCCACTCATGACCCACTCACAACATTGCTCCCTTGTGCTAGTAGTCATCAACAACACCAGGAGAGCATCTTTAATAGGTTGCTTTGCTAGCTGTGCTCTTATTGACATGAACCGAGTTCTGTACGGTTCCCTCAACAGACATTATCCAATTGTCTTATAACTTGAAACGTAAACTGGAAAGTGAAGATGAACATTTTAGCCATCAACTTCATATTTATCAGTTTATCTTATTATTATTATTTAGAAGCTACTAGCTTGTTGAGCTTAGTGTTCTTGGCAAATATATTAAATTCAATTAAAAAGGGATAACAAGGTATCAGCTGTTTGATTAGCTGCTGATTGGCAAGACTTACTTTTCATTTGACATGCAGGCTGAAGGTCAAGTCACGCGTTTTTCATCCCAAAAAAGGATTGAGCGTGTATTTAGTGTCATCCAGCAGCCGAGCAAACACAAGTTATCTGTTTCCATAAAACTAAACTGCACTCTCAATTACAAAACACATTTTCTCCAGGATTACAGTTGCTGTTTTAAACAGTTTGAAATATGTGGTCAACATTGTAAATTGAAACAAAACAAAACAAAAAAAACGTGGTTCAGTTTAGTTAAAAACATCATGGCTTGGCTTGAAATGACTATGAAACAGAAGTTCTTTGTTAGGTTCAGGCAACAAGAGTACTTGGTTCACATGGGATGCAAACAGCAGTCTCTCTCTCTCTCTGTGTGTGCTTTCTGTCCGGACCACCACCGGACCACCGGACCACCTCCCGATGTGGAATTCTGCAGAATGATATGAAAGTTAATTGTGATAGGTCAAAAAGAAAGCCTAATGCATGACACAATACGTTTCCCTTCGAATCGTAATTCACGATGCAGTTTGGTTGTGTGAACACATCTCAGGAGACGGGGCTGCATGCAGAGCGTTCAGAGAGTGAAAGCAACATGTATGTTCTTACCTAAGCCATCAGCCACACTGGCCGTCCTCGTGCATTCTTTACTTCCTCGTGAAGAACAAGAAACATCAATTAGATTCCCGCCAATCCGAGGGGGCCACTGTTTCCATAGAAACTTAGTTGGTTGGCTAGCAACCCGTACCAGTGATCACCAGCACTTCATCTTGTCTTTTTTTATTTCAGGGATGAGAAGAAAATCACTACAAATACAATGTGACCAATAACTGTGAGCGTATAATCACCTCTTGTCATTATTAGCGTATCTATTTCTATTGAGACACAGAGAGCAGAATGCATCATTAGCTTTGGATTACAAGATGTATGTTTGCTGAAGATGAAAGGGGGAAAATGAAAGCTTGTTTTCTGGCGCTCAGATTTGACACTGTATCATTTTTTGGATTGTTCTGTTCCATATTGTCAGACGCTCGAACAGGTAGCTGGTTGGTTTGATTCAAAGCTTTTAAGCTCTTCAGACTGGAATTTACTGAAATGTCTCTCTGCAAAATAAATGGAGGAACGTAGTTGTGGAGCAGAGACGAAATGAAAGGGAAAAGGCCGGCAGGCCTATTAAAGGGATCGAAACTTTGATCTTCTATCAATCCATCTTTGAATATTAGCATTCATTATCAGACGTGACAGATCTTTTTGAAGAACTATTTCATATCTTCACGATGACTTTTAGTACATATTCTGCATATAACCAACATCTTTTTAAACAGTAGCAGTGATTTCATCTATTTTTCAAAAGCTAACAGTTGCATTGTGGGTAAGTGTGAGTCTGATTGGATGGATGAGTCAGAAATGCCATATTGTGCTTCTGAGTCTTCTGGAGGTGTCCCCAGAGTAAGTCAACCAAGCGTCTCTGATGGCATTTGCCCACATGATTAGTGTAGTGATACGTATGCTCCCACCAGATGCCCTTTTCCTCTTAACACCCAAGCCAGGTGTCTGTAAAGGCTCCGTGTTTAATCTAAAACCACAAAGGGCAGCAACGTCGGATTTTTTGTTAAATCAAACCAGTTCACATCCAGGAGCAGTGGAGCTGGATCTTTTGTATCGACGGTAGATTACGTCCAGATTCCAATGCTGAGGTTTGGCTCTTTGCCATCAAGGCTGAGGCCGGTTAAATATGCATCATTACTTTAAATAACTTCCCAAAAACTCAATTTTGCTGTTATGCGTTGACATTTTGTGCCTGCTTTTGACCTGTACTCTGTGCTTCTGTTTTTTCTGCAGCACCGTGTTGTTGTTTATTTACTTCAGCTGTTGATTGGACTGATTTCCTAACGTTTAACAAAATGCTTTTTTAACTGTGATTGGAAAAATTCTACATATGAATTGACATAGTAGTAGTAATAATTAGTAGAAGTAGTGTTATGTTATTGAAATCCAAAATGGTTGCTGTTGTTGTTTTTTTGGCTTTTGGTTCAGTTCATTTATATTCATCTAAATCACCACTGGGGCACATTTTGCACAAACATTTGAACAATTAAAACAACAACGTACTCAAGCGAAGCTCTGGGCCGCCAGCTCATCGCTCTGATATACATTGTTGTGATCCACAGAGGCCTCCAGGTTCCACTTCAACAAACCTGAGAACTACATCAGCATGTACCACCAGGAAGGGAGCGACACGCTGTACGTGGGCGGCCAGGCGATGATCTATGTGGTGACGTTCACGAACAGAGGAGTCCGCGACCTGGAGGTATACTTTACTCATAGCTGTGTTTGCTTTCTGGTACGCAGACGGGGATTCACTCTCTCAGCTCCAGACAGTCTTTGGTTAACGAGCAACCAGTCTGCTGCCAAGCAGAGAGGTTATAACACCAGCTGGAATACTAACCACTGTCTTTAAGTCAGTCCACTTTTAAAACCACGTTGGCAACAAAGCAACGTTTGGAAGAGCTGTTTGTTCATTAAACTTAAAGCCTTTACACACTTTTTTTTTTATGCAATTAATATGCACGTCAATATATTTTTACAAACGGTTGTTCATAAGTGATTTCATACAGAACGTAAATATTATGCAGCAAAATGTGATTTTTCTGAGCTTTCATACAGCTAATAAGGGAATTAACCAATTTGTACAACATCAATGGGAGGCTCCGTAGTCCGGACCAAGACGGCAAACTTTATTCCTCTTTTAAATCTTGACAAAGGCAGCACAGACCAGATCTACTCCTTCTTTTCATTCCTTTCACAATAAAGCTCTGGACATATGCAGTGCATCATTGTTTATCAGAAGGAACAAAAATTCAAATTTTGCGAAAAGAAAACTCAATAACAAACCTTAAAGTACTTTAGGTTTTACAACAATTTTACAAAATCAGTTCGAATAGTTTTGATGCAAAATATTTTGCAGGTGAGAATTCCAGATGTTTGTGTTGTTCAAGTCACGCCCATGGAGTGTAATAAGCAGCAGGGACTTCTGTTGCCTGTTCAAACCTCCTCACAGGACTGTTTGGGGCGTGTACAGTGTGGGCTTGATTGACTTCTCCAGAAGTAAACAGAATCGTTACAGCCCGTCATCAGCCCACGAACAAAACAGAACTTTCTACATTTCTGTTTGTGTACCGAGTAAACAAACGTGTGAATTTGTGAAGTGTGGGCAGGTGTATTTTTTGAACTTTGCGAGGGTTATTAAAAACACTGTTTGCCAGCCTCTGCTGGACAACAACAAATATAGTCGGCCTGCTGCTGTGAACGGGGACACGGGGAACCAGAGAGGGCAGAGCGAGAGATGAGGCGGCCGGCCTGCCGCTGACCCAGTTCAGCAGCTGAGGGCAGAGGAAGTGGGATCATGCATTCATTAATGAAGCTGCACATATCTCTCTCTCTGTGAGGAAAGAAAACATCATTCACTAAACGAATAACGTCCACATATAAATATATATATATATATATAAATATAGGTTGAAGATTACGCAGTGTGTCAGCACTGACTAGCCGGACACATTGAAGAGACTGTACGCTCCATGTGTTTCATCCAAATATGACGATGCTCTAATTTTTTGGAGTGATTGCTGGCTCAGTGTTGGGTTTCTCCTCAGTGGAGACGAGAAGACAATTGAGGGACTGCTTTGATGTTTGATGCCGTGTTTTCTTACTCACACGCTTAACGTGACAGTTTGTCAGGAGTTATTTCCAGAGCAGGTTAGTTCAGCGGAGCAGAACAGCATCATGCCTCACAGCATCAACAGAAGCATGAGCAGAAGCACGAGAGAGCAAGGGGTATGTTTAGTGAGATTAAACAATTGTAGTGCGAGACTTTTAATATTAAAGGGTCACTCGACTCAGTTATGTACTTTGCAATGGAGAAAGAATGCTGGATTGACTGACGGGCACATCGCCTTTCAGCAGTTTACTCTGAAGGATGAGTCCGCCTCGTTCACGGCCGTTCTTTATGGTGTTTTTGAAAAGAAATGTGACTGTGAATGTGCCTCAGAAATGCCAAGTACACGAGGCAGGTTGTACACAGGGCATACAACAAGGACATACATTTAATGTGATAATACATTCTTGAATGTAGAGGTGTCAGCTAAGAAAGTAGGTGTTTTCTGTGAGGATTGTGTACCATCAGCTGCAGCGAGGTCGTGCTTTTTCTTGCTGAAACAGGGGCCGTGAAGAAAGAAGTTGGCACAAAACTAAACAGTCCTTCCTCCCACAGATCCCAGTGGCATCCGACCAGACTGCCATTGATACCTGCAAGGCAAAGGCTGCGCCCCTCGAGGTAGAAACTCATCCTCGCCGTCAGCATCCCCATCACTTCTGCGAGGAGCCTCTCCTCCCCCATTAGTGTACTATCATCGACGTCATCATGTTTCTCATCACCCTCATCACCCTCTTCATGATCATTTGCTGTTGCACCACTGTGAGGTTAGTGCCGCCGTGTTCAGTTCTAATTCAGTTACTGAGGTTCATGTTCGTGTTTTTTCTAGGACCCAAGAGACCAAATAATTCAAATAAAAATAGTTAAGATGGAAACAAATGAATGCATAAGTAATGGTCATTTATATAGACGGGATAAAATTACACAGGAGAGAGAACTTCACCTCAAAACAAACACAGATGAGTGAGCTGCCGATAATTGCTGCTGCATAATTCCGTGAGGTTCCATGGAGAGACGGAGCGAATGCCAACAGATTAATACATTCGACCTGAAATAAATCCAAACAGCGTAAAGGAAGCTTCAACTTAATGTGAAACGCTCCGAGGCGCCGGAATAATCTTAAGCAGAAGGAAACATTGCTGCTTGAAATGCTGCTCGTCAAAAGAAAATAAAGAAATTATTTTTACATATTTTAGATCATTAATAATGTCCACATTCATTTGGACATTCAGTCATTTTCAATCATTAAAGCTGATTTTCCGTTCACTCTCAGGGTCAAATTCTGCATTTGCTTAATACCTAAAAAGATAATAAATAATGTTCATAATGTTTGATGATACATTGTTTCCTCCCTATACTCATCACCACATGTGTTACTTCAGATAGTTCATATTTATGACGATGCCTTTTCAGTGCTTGTGCACGTACATGTAGGTATCTCCAGTGTCTAACAATTTCTCACATCCAGGCTCATTAGAATATTCAATTATTTTCCGACAAGCCAATCAGAGCAGACGGGGCGTTTTCAGGAGGAGGGCGCCGCTAACACGGAGGGTGAATACAGGTATAAAAACTGACCGCTGACCACATGTGTTCAGGAGTATATCACGGGCAGGTCCACAAGGAAAAGACCAGGGAGGTCAATATTGCAGGTCATGTATGTTATAACTGATCAGAATCAGATCCTTTCTATCGTTTATAATAGATAATCAGTGTGTATTCTTGCTAGATTTGCTAGATCCAGACGCGTTTTTGGTGCTTCTGCCTCCCGTGTGACTCTGGCTTGGCGGTTAACATTAATCACCGCGGCTTGTCTTGAGAAATGATTGTTTGAATTTTCAATAGACGATCGCTTTAGTGTGCTGACAACAGAAAATAAGTGACACCTTGCACTAGAGCGCTGTTTGTTCTGCTCGGTGCTGTGAAAGCTGCCAATTATGTTCACATCTGATTTGCTGTCGCTGCGTCAGACCTCGAAGCCCTTCAGTCTCCAGCCCAGAAATCTCTGCCTGGATTGTAAACTTGAATCAGGTTTGACAACGGAGCGATATTCCTATTTCAAAACGCATTATGTGTTTTCTGTGAAGGCAGCGTGTCAAATGGAGTCCTCACCAGGAGGACGAGAGCACTTTTGCATTTTAATTAGCTCAGAATTCTACCAGTTTCAATATATTTCCAACCATATCTGGTGTCAGCTTAAAATCCATCAAAGTTGTGAGTATAAATAAAGTTAGAAGTGTTACTTCAGTTATGGCACAAAGCAAAGAGGGCACTGTCTTCCATGCATAGACAGAGCTAACGCTTCCAGACGGTCTGGCAAGTGGCAGGTGGTGGAAAATGAGATGAGTGACGCAGTAAATCTTATCCCAATAAAGACAATGGCTCTGGGAAGGGGAACGAAGGACAGAAGGCAACATCCTTCAGTGACAGACAGCCACACGGTTTGTGGAAGGTATAACCCCTTGACTGCGATCTAAATCTTACTTTAACCCTAAAAGTCCACCAGAATGACCCGATTGTCAACTCTCACAAAGGGGCATTTAGGTTCAGATTATATTTGGAGAGGTTGTACTATATGCAGCTTGTCAGAACATTTGTATGATGTCCTCTCTGGCTCTAGCACAGCTTATTTTTTAAAGATGACCTTTGGCATTTTTACCTTTACTTGACAGTTTTAAAGACAGAGACAGGAAATGGGGAGATAGGGTGAGGAGCTCAGACACATGTGGAGCAGAGCTGCTGTTTCTTGGCGTTGAAAGCTGTCAGCTGAGGTGATTTTTGCATCTGATCAGGGCGCCTCCTTGACGCCTCCTTTAGAATCTAAAGGGAGGCCTCTTACCAGTAGAAAACATCTAAAGTTTAGATGTTTTCTACTGGTAAGAGGCCTGGGGGAAGACCAACAACACACTGGAGAGAATATTTGTCTCGTCCGGATGGACTGAAATGGGGGAAAGAGGGATGTGACATGCAACAAAGCTCTCAAGGCTGGAAGTGAACCCAGGACGTTGGGGTCAGCTGGCATTCATTGGAACCACTCGGGTATGAAGGTGCCTCAGCTCTAGATGATCTTTGTTGTTGTTTTTTAAGTGTGAATGCTTCTAAAGCAAAGCTGTTTGCCAGTGTGGACTCAACCTGATAGCCGGAGAAGAACGTAGATACCGGACAAAAACCCCAAAATACGTTCAATGACAAAGTGTCCATGCCAACTACATCGTGGTCAAGTTAAGGGGATGGTTCTGGTTCAAAGTACACTTTTCCGTGCGTTTTACTACAAATATCCAGCAACACGAGCAATCAGTGCGCCGGTGCAAGGCCCTGCAGTGTTAAGACAACAAAACTACTTAGTTAGGTTGAGGGAAAGTTTGGGTTACACATGTCAGAAGTCAACATTGACCTCTGGTTCATGACATGGGACACGAACATCGGCCTCCTTGGTGAAAGTCCCATCCACCCCGACTCCCTGCCTATGGAGACCTTGTTGCTCTTTACACTATATGTCACCTTTCCCCGGCTCATGATTACGTGGATAACATACAAATTATAGCGCATACGTTTTTCGTAGGTATAGCTTACCACATCGGGTTAATTAAGGCACCCCGACCTCCATTCCCTTATTTAAAGCGACACTACGTAAAGGACGCACTACTTCCTGCACTGGCACCGAATGTTGGCTTTGGAGATAAATCACGAGGTGCGGAATCATAAAATATGGATGTAATTCCCGGGAGCATTAGGTTGGTATTCCAGCCAAGCCAAGCGGTGCAGTAAAACAACACGATGCATCACAAGAATGTGAGACCACCTTCAGCCTGATCAGACCCGAAGCTACCGGAGAAGACTTTGGTTTGAGGTTGACGTCAGCTTCTCCGTCTACAACCTCAGTCCTAGATTTTTACTGTGGGCCTCTTAAAAAATCACTTCACAAACATATACCCAACCTCAAAGTGTGTCTCTCAAGAACATAAGCACACAATGTAAAAAAGTGTGCACACTCACACACAGATTACCCAGCCCACACACACGCCTACACATCCACCTACACACACACTTACACAAGCTTTTGGCCTGTTTTTTGGGACTTAGTGATGTACTTCCTCCATCTCCAGTTTTTACGAGTCTTGTTTTCATCAGAACTTGTGATTTGATTGTTTTTCTAAAAAAACGCTAAAACATACGTGACCCAACATGAGCACCACCTAAAAATCTGAATTTCCCCCTTTTAAGGTTGTACTTAGGATTCATTTCCATCCACCATCCTGTAATGCCTTTGAGATAGAAGTCCATTTTTCTGTACTTAATGAATAAGTGATGCATATGGAGCAGAGCGGCGCTGTACTGCAGGGCTAAGCCCCCTGTGTGCTGTCTGCCAAAAATGTTCAGAGCATGGATCACCTCCAATTTTTCTTAAATCTCTCTCTCACTGAGAAATCCGCTTTTTGCTCTGGTAATCTGTTTGATGTTGTAGCCTACTCGTTCTTTGTTTCTCTATCTCTGCTCCACCTTCCTCTCTTCCTCTGTTTGTTCTTCTCAGTCCCTTGGTCTTGTCTTGTCTCTCTCCCTCTTGTGCCGCCTCTTTCTCTCTATATTCACTTTTTCAAATATCCTCCACTCTCTGTATATTTAATCTCTCTCCCTTTTCCCTCCCCTGCTCCTGCCTCATTTTCTCCCTTTGTCCCCCTCTTTCGCTGCCTCTTTCCTCTCACAGCTGGAGTGTGATAACTTCATCACCGTCATTCAGAAAGTAAACGACACAATAATAGTATGTGGGACAAATGCTGGAAGCCCCAGATGCTGGATGCTGGTAAGAGTTTCTTTCTTTTCTTGAAATGTTATACTGTATATTCTTATGCAGCCGTTTGCTGCTGCTGCTGCTCTTCAAGTCTAAACAGTCTCAAGATCAATTGTAATTAGCATTTATTTATGAGAGTTGTTTATTGCCACCGAGGATGTTTTCGGTGATAAATAAGTGCCCCCGTGGTTAAGTTAAAATGTTCTAAACCCTGCGTGGTGACAAACAGATAACTCTGAGTGTTGGGTCTTGGGATAATAAACTGTAAGATGTTTACTGCATAATGATGCATGCTGGGAATAAACAACGGTTTTAAAAGGTCAGACTTCCCCCAGGCTCAAACGTCTCCCCTCTCTCCTGCCAGGTCAACGACACTGTGCTGACTGATGTTCAGGGCAACGGGCAGATAGGACCCTTCTCTGACATCTCACCGCCTTACCCGTCCCAGAAGTCCATCAGCTTGCCTGCAGGTAACAAAAACGCAGAAAATAAACGACACGTCTGCCAGCAGGAGTTCATGACTCACTGTGACGTAAAATAATATAATCTTACAAACACGTGATTATAGATTCTTCATGGTTTAGTATCAACAAAAGGAAGACGCTGCTGTGAAACAAATCTTGACAAAGAAGAGTTTGTGTTGTTGCCAGTGAACCTGATGAACCTCGTAATCATCAGTTGGAGGCAGATTACAGATGACCTCGGTTAAATCAACTGGCTCCTGTGTGTGTGATAAGGGCACGAATGCAGGCGGGTGATCATCACCTGCCGAGGCGCTACGAGTGCTGAAGTTGAACTCTGATGCAAAGATGCCAATTTGCTTTGCAACACAGGAAGTGAATATTTTATTCGAACCCTTCGTTTGCATAGAATGGAGGTGACTGAAAGTCTGGAGGCTTCTTTGCTGGATATGAAACCTGATACGCGTTCCCTCTGGAATATAGAGCCGATAGGATTCTGGACAATCAGCGAGTGAACGAGCAATTACTTTGCAAGTTGCCACGATTCTAGTAGCACAATGCTGGAAGCAACTATCAAGCGAGCCCCAACAGCGAGCTAGCTAGTAGGTTTGGTACCTCACCAAGAAACCTCGACCTTATCAGTGTTGATATATAAATCATTTTGGAAACATTGGTCATGTTTTCACATATATTTTTTAAGTGCACTTAAGAAAAGCTCTATGGAAATAGAAAAATTCAATACAACTTCTTCAACTGCGCAAATAACTTTTCACGTTAGCTTGAGGTGTTTTTTGCCCTTCGTTGAAAAAGAGTTGAAGCGCTAACTGGGAAACGGAGACGGCCGCTGAAACGATGCCGTATACACACCACTCCAAACCAAACGTGCATTTCTTTTTTGTGACTTTTCAAAAGTTTGCTTGAAATTCTCTCGACGATTAAATAGAAACTCTCGTGATTTATAATGCACCAACAAAGGGTGTTCTACAGATATGGACGTCGAATCATATCACACCTATGGCTGTACGCAAAAAGCTATAAAAAGCCATCATTTAACTTGGAACTATTTATAATGGAATCAGACAAATGATAGCTGCATCGTATTGTTGTAATGTACCAATTTGCATCAAAATTGACCAAAGTCAGGCTCGGTTTTTACCAAGCAAAAGCCTTTGATTGTGGTTATACCACTCAAACCCCAATTACTTCAGGAAGTAATGATGTTATGCGTGTCTCTGAGTTCCATTTTGTCAGAGTGAGTGTGACCATTTAAAATAAAGAAAAGTGTCACTTTTTCAAATATCTTATTTTGGAACAAAGCCGTCTTCAGCTCTTTGTAGTAACTTTTGCTTGTTTCCGTCGGGAGCAGCAAAGCTTATTATCGCTCTCTATTCATAACGTGCACACGAGTAGATGCTTTCATCTAAAGCACCTCGCACTAGTTCAAAGAGCCAATCCTCTACGAGATCGGTGTGTTAGTAGATTTTATTAAATCATGTAGAACGTGGCTGACACATAATGTATTTTACCTTTAACAAGATCCAGTGTGTTGCCTTATTATGATGTGCTGTGCTAATTGGTCGATATCTGCAAAGAGAATAAATGTTGAGATATAGCTCACAGGTGGGTTTTCAATTTGTACGTCACAATATTCTTCAAAGAATTAAACTCCGGACAATAATTTCTCATTTGTAAATCTACGCGAGTAGCTTTTTAAATACGTTTTCAACAAAAGGAGCCTCACTTAAAATAAATCTAATCGAGTGAATGAAGCTATTCACCACACGGTTGAATCGAGGCCTTCACCTCCTCGTGTTAGAGCCTTGCTCTGCAGTATTCAGCTGCATAGAAGAGAAGAAGAGCAAGAAGAAGAAGAAGATGAAGAGGAGCTTCAGTTATCGCTTTTGGGGGTTTCTTTCAAGAGAACTGGACAAATCCGATTCAAAGCGTTTAAGTGGATGCAAATCACAAATTCTGCTCAAAGGACGTCACAATCTGTACGGTTTATAACACCCTCTATACTTCGACCCCCCCCCAACCCCCCAAAGAACTTCAATATGAAGAAGAGCAGCAACACAGGGCCGATATGACCCCATTTTATTGCAGTGCCTCAGCAGATCATATATGTTATTTCCAAGTGTAACATCACGACGGGATCACACCGCCCGGACTGCCAAAACACACGAGAGTCAGCCATCTGCCGTCGTGCATTCACATGGAAAGAACTCATAAAACGTTTGCTAAATGGAGCTGTTGAACCGACAGATTCAGGAATAATTCACACACAAACGTTTACAGACTCCTGCGTGCAAAAGAGAAGAAGAAAAAAATGTTTTTACTATAATTTTTCTCTGATAGCGAGAATATCCTTTTCAACAGGCTGACAAATCCGTTAACATGGGACCAGCCGTGGCACCGTATGTATCCCTGCAGGTTTACTGACATTACTCCATTAGTTGAGGTATGTACAGGTTATGAGGATACAACAAACAGGTGATTATTCCATACATTTACAGAAGAAGAAAAAACGCAATCAGGTTTCTGATAGTTAGTAAAATGGGGATAATTAGCAGAATTATGCTGTATTGTGTAATTGATTGAATAAAACCCACAATTGACTAGCTGCCCATCTCGACTGTGTGTGTATCAGATGTGTGTGTGTGCGCACATCTCAGCTCCATCTTACAGGCGTAACCGAGTCTTGAGGCGTTTATTAAGTCTATTTTTTCGTCAATATGCATGTAAAGCTGAGTTTGATGCCCAATAAAATGGCAGAGACTCAATGCAGTCGGCTGTGTGTGTAGTTTATTTAGCTGTTAGCCAAAAAACACCTTTAAAAAACAATAAAAGTGGGCAAACTGTTTTCCCCATAGACATACCGTCTACGATTTTCCCCCACCGTGTCCGTGGCTGCAGAGTAGCGGCTGCGAGGCGCCGATGCACTTAACTGCAATATCACTCGCGGTCATTACAGGTACGGGGGCGGTGGAGAATAGTGAGCGAGGAGTCTGCAGGCAATCAATGGCAGAATAAAACAGGCAATAAAAAAACGTGTTTTGAGAAAGTGTGATTCACCGCAACCAGGAGGTCCTTGATCATGCAGCCATAACCGGCCACCCGAAATATTACGCTTCTGGCAGAGACAGTAAATCTAAATGGCCTCTGAAGATAGTGAACAAATGTGCTTTCACTTGTTGGAAATGCCTTCCAGCTTCAAAAAAGCATTTGAAATGTGAATAGCATACTTAACAAAGTATAACTTTCCATTTAAATGGGCATAATTATGACACAGGCACTGAGACACAGTTTGACTTGTCGTGATTTTTTTTTTTTGAACACTTTATACAATAAACCAGCAAATATTCACACTCTGATTGCTAAATTTATGGTCTCAATCTCTAGTTTCAAGTCTTCTTCAATACAGCATGATGTTCATTTAGTAAATGATGGTCCATTTAGAGTCAAACAGACCATAATGCAGAGGATGCTTTAGGGGCGGGGCTACACAGTGATTGACAGGTCGCTACCACAGCTATTCTCCGCGTTTCTGTCTTACAACCTTAACCCTTTCATGGTGCGTTTTCATTTCATGAAAAATTATTTGTCACATTTTCACCTTTGTCACCTAAAAATGTCTCATCCAGCATTGGGTTGCACTGAGCTCCCCTCTCTCTCTCGTGTCACTACTGGTTGCAATAAAACAAGATGGCAACAACAGCCAAAATGCAGAACTCGAAGGATTCAAAATGGATGTCCACAAACCGATGGGTGGTGTCACAGTTGTGTTTTGCAAATCCAGCTGAATTGAATTAAATAAAAAGCAATAGTTAGGGGTGTAATTCATCAATTACACACAAGGTCACCACATAGAAATGTAGTGCCTTGCACATCTCCACGGGGGGAAAAGAACTCCTGATTGTGTGATATCGAGCAGCGCCGGTGCCACATTATCTCAATAGAGATGTTCCGAAATGAAAAAACGATCTTCCAATGTACCCGGCGCACGACGAGGGACGGACAACATGTAATCAAGATGGATTGTTTGCAGAGACGCTGAGAAATTAGTGAGCGGTTAGTTCGCGCTGCAGGACGGCGCTCTTCCAAAATGGGGATCGATTTGTTGAAGCAACGAGCCGACCCTGTGCTTTAGTTTAGCAGCATTTTAATAACGATCAGTCCTAATGAAGACGCTGCTGCTGCTGCTACGATTCACAAACGCTCCCCTTCATGCATTGCTATGGAGACAGAGCTCTAAGTGGGGTTAGAAGAATATGGTGATTGGTGGCTGCTCATCAGGGCAGTCAGCTGTTCTGCCTTGATGTCTTCTTTGCTCTTGCTCTGCCTCTCCTCCCCTAATTCTGCCTTCGTCCTCCTGGGCCTCCTTTTTTTCTGCCTTTCCTCTTCCCTCTCTGTGCTTCAGTCAATCCCTCTGTGTCACTCCAATCTCCCTGCCTCTCTGTCTAACCTTTGTACCCTTTTTTCTTTTTTTATCCACTCTTCATCCTCCGTCTCTCCGTCTATCTTCCTCGCCGTCTCAGATGGGAGCCTGTACTCCGCCATGTCGTCGGTGGCGGGTCACGCCGGCTCGATCCGCCGTACGTTTGGCTCCCAGAAGCTTCTGAAGACGGAGAACATTTGGCTGCTGAGTGAGTAGGAGGAAGGGAGTCACGCGGGAACCGTGCCGGTTTAGATTCATGAATATGGAGATGGTGGGCGGTGCTCTCTGCAAATCACCCACTATCATTCCCAAGGGGGAGAAACAACATGGAGGAGTATTCGCTGTCACTGTGTTTGTGTCACGATATTTACGGCACAAACATGCGATACAGAAACTGAAA
Organism: Pholis gunnellus; assembly: GCF_910591455.1. NCBI lineage: Eukaryota > Metazoa > Chordata > Actinopteri > Perciformes > Pholidae > Pholis > Pholis gunnellus. Next base: position 25,385,983 of record NC_136534.1, read on the forward strand.
GCAGCCTGTTGATTATCACACAGAGACATTTCACCCCCAATTTGAAAATACATATTTTTCTACCAACCTGTAGTGCTATTTATCAACATAAAAAATGTTGCTGTGAGTTGTCTAGTTTAGGAGTTATTCCAATATAGAGACACAAAAAAATACATTTGAAAGACTCAAAATGTCTCTTTCCAGAAATCATGACCTGGTTACTTCACAATTCACAAACCTTGTTGTGAGCAGTTTGACGTCTAAACTATTTTCTCTCCACACAAACCAAGTGCATCACAGCGCCAAAGGAAGCGTGCATACACGATATTGCTAGCTCACTTAGCACCACTGCGCTAGCTAACGTTCCTGCTCAGTAGGGGAAGATGTCGTTCATGTTTATGTCTCGCGCTGTCACGACCACGAGCCTCTCGTCCACGTCACACCAAAACAATCTAGCTCGACAAATAACACTACAAGTAAGATGCAAAATACATATTTGGGTTTTTTTTGGGGGTGAACTGAAATAAGACACTAGAAGAAGAAACAAAATGAAGATATCTCAATGGACATGTTTAAATCTCATCACCAGATCCACAGTTTGCGGGCGCAGCCATAATCCCGTCTACGATAAAGTACAAGGAGGAGATCTACTTCTTCTTCAGCGAGATCAACAAGACAGCCAGAGTGGACGAGGAGCCTTACAAGGCCCGCATCGGCCGAATCTGCACGGTAAAAAATCACACTTTCACGCCCGTGTTTGGGGAAATGTGCACAAATCCAGGTCCATACACAAAATCTGTTTCTACCTTTGCTGCTTCTCCATCACATTGTGTATACATCTGAATTGTGAGCATGCAATCAAAGAGTGCTTTGCCCTTTACAGATTGTTTCATTTGATTTATTGGTAGAGACGAGCAGATTTGGCATGAATGCTGTTTCAAAAGAAAAGTTGTGAATGGCTAAAAACTCAAGAAGAGAACACTTCACAATACGAACAAATCACGAACAAATCACGAACAAATCCCAAATGTGCTGAGTGAACATGCAACATAACACAAGGTGATATGGTGCTACAATCATTTAGTTTATTTTCTACTGTCCACTTTACATTTTCTGGTTTTATACCCTGAGCAGTAAATCTGCACAGAATACAAAACGGTAGGATTTCTAAAAGTTCTGTACAATACAGAGCTGCTGCTGCTGCTGCTGCTGCTGCTGCTGCATTGCTCACGGTAGAAACATGTCAGCATGTTGCTGCATTTATTAACTATTTTCCAATCAGTGATGTCAAAGCAGGTGATTTCCAATCAGCCAATCAAATACAAAACACCTGCTGCCCTGTGTGATGACTTAACCATCTGAGTCAATCTAGAAAATGAATCCACACATACATAAAACATTAAACAAAATGCCAACATTTTGTCAAACACTAAACATACACAGTTATCTTTAAGAGGCTGGATTTGGCTCGGCTACACACATCTTGGACCAATCTGTGTAATGAACGCCCTTAAACATAAAACATCAACATCGTTTCTCTTAAGATGTCAGAGTATTTCTATGGACCCTTTTACTGCCGTCGGCATCAAAATATGCTTGTTGCCAACAGAGGTGGCATTTTGCCCCAAAACTTCAGACGAGTTATCAAGCAACAATGTCGTACATCAACATTGTTTGCAAACTGTAAAAGGGTCTATGAGGGAGGGAACGGGACTCTAGGTATCCTGGATAAGGTGTCAAAGTCACAACTTGGCCGGAGACACAAGGTAAAACCGGATGGCCTCCTATGCCTTTGTGGTCACGGTCCTTTTGTGTCATTTCCAGGTGGATGAAGGGGGCATCAAAGCCCTGCTGGCGGACTCATGGACCACCTTCATGAAGGCCCGGGTGATGTGCGGCGCGGGAAACACTCAGCAGCAGTACAACAACATGAAGCAGGCGGTGGTGCTGACTGCGCAGGACAAGAGGGCCGGAGTCCTGTACGGCCTGTTCTCCAACGCATGGTGAGCATGTGATCACTTTCACTGGCTCTCAGGAAAATCACATTTGGATGTTTTTCATGCTATTTCAGGAAAGTGAGAAGATGTAAAGCAGAGAAAGCACGAGAAGCTTTGTTGTGTTGCATGAAGCTGAAATGCTGTTGACTCGTATAACTTCACGTGAAACAGAACAGAGAACAGCATTGTGGGTAAACATAGGTTACCTGATTCAACTCCTGTCTGGAGGCCGGTTGGACATGAAAACAAAGATTAACATGCTGTTTATAGTATAAGATGAATGCCGGCGACCCCCATGCACGTTCTAAATAAGTGCCGTCCGTAGAAGCATCGTTCACTCCATGTTTCTGTTTAACGCTGAGCCGATTGACCTTTTTATGCATATTTTTGTTTCGTGTAATGTTCAAGAACAAAAAAGCATAATATGAATACAATAACCTAATGCAACACAAGCTGTATATTTAAAGTATTAAGGAATTGAAAGGAGTAACATCCCGTAGTGGCAGTGTGCAGTATAATAAGGAGGAGAGCAAACACAACCAACGGCTTAATATTGACTTCATAGTCAGACGTAATGTTTACTTGTATACAGAAATCTGCCAGAACATTCTTCAATAGAACGACAAAAAACTGATTTATAAAACGAAGCTACACAACAACACAGTAACTGACACTCATCCACCCACACAGCAGTACACACCACATACCAGCAGCACCTACCGACACACAACACACACACTCACAGTGTTTCAGTGTTTCGTTTCCATTTCATTTCAGGTTTCTGCGGAAATAAGAATCTGCCAAATAATTATTCTCAAAATTTGCAAATCGTGTTCCAGCAATATCAGCTGGCATACATCTGAAAATACAAGTACAGAAAACATTTGGATTTTCTGCAAGACATTGATAAAGAAATGTCTGTAATTGCTTCCCAAAGGAAATGCTGATTGCGGTTTGTCCTGGCAAATGTATTATTTGCTCATGTGGACACATTTTGAATCAGAAAAGAAACAAGTTTTCAAAATGCAATACAGAAAAAGCAATTATCTCTCCGTGTTCTAAAGGCACAATAAGACTCGATGCTATTTCTCCTGCTGTGAGGATGGACTTGATGAAATCAACTTGTTTATTTGACCTTTTTATCTCTAATGGCCTCTATATTGGGAACACGAACAGAAATGTTTGTCACCTGCCAACAGCGACAGTCGCTAACTCTACTGTCGTTGCAGGAATATTCCAGTTAGCTAAGCTAAGAGGGGACTGCAGTTTGCTAACAAAGGTTGTTGACCGTGGCTAAGTGGAGCGCAGGGCCTTCTTTCAATCGGAGGATCGGCGGTTCGATCCCCGGCTCCGGCTCTGCTAGTCGCATGTCGATGTGTCCTTGAGCAAGACACTTAACTCCAAAATGTGCTCATGTAGCTGTGTCCACGGTGTGATAGAATAGGATCAGAACTGTAAGTTGCTTTGGATGAAAGTGTCTGCTCAATGACTGTAATGTAATGCTAACAGATTTGTATGATACCTCACGAAATGTGTTTTTTTGTGAGAAAAAAAATCTGGTATCTCATCCAGGAGCCCGCTGTTCGTGCCCCGTGTTAAACAAGAAGTCAATGTTGATTTACTCGTCACGTAACTTTTCCATTCTTAAGAAATGCCGCTTGCATATTTAGTTGAAAACAAACCTCAGCCTTTACTTAACCTAAACTAAGTAGTTTTATTTTCTTACACCAACCAATATTATTTCCTAAACCTAAACTAAGTAGTTGTGTTGCCGAAACCTAACAAAGTGGTTTTCTGTGAAGATGGAAGTTCATTTTGAAGAGACGTAAATTAATTGACCTGTATTTGTCTTACGTAGTTGTGAGTTGCAAAGTGACTTTTAGTGACAAAATCCATTCTTGTATTTGATCCGTTTGTAACATAACAATTTAAAATACTGAACATAATTAGTCACAAATGTTCGACCGATTCAACTGGTGACAAAGGATAGCGAGAAGACTTTGACTTTGTTTAAATGCACCGAATATTCTTCTTTTTGCCTCATTACAAAAAAAGACTATATTTCTAATAAGCTGTTTACGTGGCGAGTGTGAATGAATGTTCCACTAATATTCCTGTTTACATGCACCCGTGCATTTTTCCGTTTAGCGTAAACCGACCCCACGCCGAATCCTCATCACAGTGAATCCACCGTCTACGCCGTTCTCACGTGTTTGACGGGTCAAAATATGGGAAAGCGACACGGCAGGCGCTTATTGGAACATGCATCTCTACGACAGCTTTGCAAACGTTTGGCTAACGTAAAGCTGGTCGTAAATAGAAAAGAAGCCGTGTGTCGCAAAGTGCTATTAGACTCTGAATGTTCTGTATAGATGTACAAAGAATGCTCCTAAAACCAAAATAATATCGGCGTATCACACATGTCTCAATCAGCCGTTCGGAATAAGGCCTAATTCAGAATATCCAAAGAGAATATGATGTTTTACTCTGAAGCGTCCACTGCCCTAAAGCGAGCCGTGGATTATTGATGTTTTCTATTGGACTGAGTTGGCTGTGAATTTCTAGCTGTGCACTTTTGCGTGTTCCTCACAACCGCTCGTCTTGCTTTTGTGGTCAGCGTAATTACTCTTCGCTCTGCCTTTGTTCAGGGGAAAAACAGTGATCTGTGCCTACTCCATCGAAGACATCGACCAGGCTTTCTCCACATCCAAACTGAAGGGTTACAGCAGTACATTCATCGGCAATCGCCCCGGGATGGTAAGAAAATATGACGAGATGTCTCCTTTTCTTTTTGTCACACTGAGGAAAAAATACGCAATTGCATGAGTCAGCCTTTTATTTCTGGTGAAAAGATTGAAGAGATATTTTTGAAAGGCACGAGTTGATAAAAGAGAAGCAATTTGAAACTCTTTGTTTAACCTTCCTGTTATGTTCGTTTCTTAGGTACAGCCATGATGTTCGCGGGTCAATGTGACCCGGTGCATGTTTAATCATCCAAAAGTTGTCAGAAACCAAAAAATCACAATAAATATAGTTTGTACCTCATCACCAACATCATTACTAACAATTCAATCAGTATTTAGTGGAATGGAGTTATTCACCCCTCCATAGATCAGAGTTCAATGAGGATAACTCACTCGTTTTAATGAAAAATACATGTTCAAACTATTTTTTAGGTGCATTGGAAAAACCTAGATGTAAATTGCATTAGTCTACCATAACATGTATTTTTCTCTAAATTATTTTTACATTTTGAAACTTTATTTTTTTCATGGGGTGATGAAGATAAATGGAGATGAGACACCTCTGCTGTTGACCCGCTCACTCAGAATCAAATGAGTCATGAGGATTTATATTGAAAGTAAACTTTACTTATGTTTACTTATAGTGTTAAGAAACAGACATTTACAAAAATTAACAAGATATGAATGAGATGTGTTTGTGTGTGTGTGTGTGTGTGTGTGTGTGTCTACACAGCACACGAGTGACATGTCGTCACGGTGTGCTTTGTGCTAATACATGTTGCCACTGTCTTTGTAATATTTTCGGTATACGTGTGTTGGATGAGGATGAACACTGTTTTTCACAATTTTTTGACACGAATGTCTCTCTTGGAGGATCAGGTATGTCAGTTTCCTCATCTGATGGTTCATAATCAGCACCATTGTAATCTGAATTGACCTCAAGATGGTCTTCATCTTCAGACACATCCTCCTCTATTTCACTGTCGTGATTGAGGATGTGCTCCAGAGCCTCCAGGGCTCCTTTTGTTTCTGCTCATGCTGTCCTCCAGTAAGCTGGTGTGTTGCATGTATCTGCAGAGAGTAATGTTGGTAGGACTCCCAAGCAACCCTTTCGTATGTTTCTCCCCTCTCCTGCTAAGTGTGGGCAGAGAAAAGGTGCTCCCGCGAGAAAAGAAGAAAACGTACCCGCCAAAAAGTGCGGTAGTGAGGTGTGTGTGTGTGTGTCTGTGTGTGTGTGTGTGTGTGTGTGTGTGTGTGTGTGTGTGTGAAATGGGGTGAAACATGTTGGGAGGAGTAAGAAATACTTTGTCTCACATTTTCAAAGAAAGAAATGGTGTAAACTTGACCCCTCTGACCCCTTACAGCCTCCACTTTCACTGCCGGGTCAAATTGACCCGAACGTCACCTCTGTAATACAAACCTGCAGGGGGGGGGGGGTTGCAAATACATGATATTTTTTATTTAATTTTTTTCACGTTGATTACCCTGATTAAGGCAAGCAGAAGAAGTTTCATACAGAAAAAAGTACGTTTATTCAAGTGCCCAGCCTGGTCTGAACCGATTACGTCACTTCTCGTCTCAGTGTGTCCGAAAAAACTCAACGTCCGGAGGTCTCAACGACATCAAAAACCTCGGAGTGATCAGATACCACCCGGAGATCGAGGACGTGATCCGTCCCGTCGGCGTGGCTCCGCTCGACCTGCCCACGGACGACCAAATCACCCACGCTGTGGCGGACATCGTCCTGGCGGTCAACGACGAGCACTACAGCGTCCTGTACCTCGGAACAGGTGTGTGTGTGTGTGTGTGTGTGCATGTATTTGTGTGTGTGTGTTAAAGATTGAGCTGTTGGGACGGATTCCATTTCATGTCGAGGAATTGTTTGCTACGGCCTTGAGCTCTTTTTCAAATGGCCTTAGCGTAACATTTTTTAACTATATTATTATTTTTTATTTCTCTCTCCTTTTACAAGTGACCTCCAGTGTTTGCTGCTTCGGTGCAGCCTTAGCCTCAGTCACCTGAATGAACTGTCTTCTTACATTGATAAATGACTTTTGATGCAGTTGTAGTGTCGTGCGTCTTGAGTGTGGTTGTCGTTGGCTTTTTATCCAACACCAAGTACATCCCAGAGACACCAATATCCCCCCCCCCCACACACACACACACACAAGGTCTAAGGCACAAGGACTGCCCAGATGTTTAATTTTCGTCCTCATTGAGTCGTTAACTCTGTCATTCTGCTGTTTGGTGCTCAGCGTGTAGTGAAGAGTTGGTTTATCGAAGCTGAAAACAGCTGCTGCTGGTAATGGGTCTGAAAGGAAACACCCGTGTGAACCGCACCTGCTTCGTTTCTGGTGGTCAGTTATTCTGGCAGTAAGAATGAATAGATCGTCTGGTGAGTCATACTGTACAGCGAGGTCGTACGGTTCTAGTTCAGCAGCACAACACTGTGGGGTGAGCAAAATGAAAAACAAGAACACAGAATAACAACACAGACATTTAATTAATGCAAAAAAAACAACAATAAAACGTCGAGCTGAAAGATGTGTTTGAATTCTTATTCTAAGCACCGAATAGAAGGAAAAAGAATGACGTCAAAGTCAACATGTATTCTGTGGAAAGTCCATTCAAACGCTTGCTGGCCTTCACACGACCGCTTTCTATCTGATCAGAGCAGCAACGCTGAGCCGCTGCTGTTGCTCACAAAATTGCATTGTGCCGCGGGGAGATCACCATGGCAACCATCACAAGTCATATGCTCATGCGTGTGTGTGTGTGTGAATGTCTCACCGAGAGCTGAAGTTCACCCAAAAGATGAGCGAAGTGTCATCTTCCTGAGCACAGTTTTCTCTCCTGCAGTGGACGTGTGCTTGTCGTTCTGGGTCGCTTCTAATAATAGCACACACACACACACACACACACACACACACACACAAAAACAACAACGACGTCGTGTTGAAAGAAGTGAGCTTGGCCTCTCGCTGTGTGAGCTTTACTAACTGTGTCAGAAACGAGGAGGAGAGGATGGAGGGTCTCTGCGGTGGCCTCAAAAGAAACCAGAGCAGAGTGAGTCCAGAGGAACAGGGTGTGCTGGAGATCTGCTGTTCCACACTCACTGTGTGTGTTTCCTGTTGTTTCTTCGTTTCCTGAAGAAACAAGAATCTATACTCTTTTCCACAGCCAGTGAATCTAGCGTATTCTGCTCAGAGTAACGTGTTTTATATTAGATCGCAGCCATTTGGTGCAGGCCTCTTGCTTGGCTCCCGTTGTTGCTGCTAACATGGACGTGCGCCCCTTTGGAGCGGGTCAGTTGCTCGGCTCCCGGTCCCGGACGAGCTGCATCGGAAACTAAAAAAAGAGAGACCTGTCAAGCCCCGCTCAGGTACACGGAGCTGTGACGCTCTGCACCCTGCTGCTACACAGAGCGCCGTGAAGCTTGTTTATTTCAACGTTTATTAATATAAAACTTGTTACATGTCCAAATTGCCCCGCGTTCGACAGAGCACTCCATGGGGGTCCTCAGCTAAACACCCACAAGTGTGAAGTAGATCGAGTGAAGGATTTGGAGGGACAGAGTACAATGTTATATTTTACAATTCAATTCAGCTCCATTTTATTTGTACAGCCCAACATCAAAAGGCTTTACAATCTGCACAACATACAGCATCCTCTGTCCTCGGGCCCTCGTATCGGAAAAGGAAAAATAACCTTTAACAGCGGAAAAAAAGGAAGAAACCTCAGAGAGAGATGATGAGGAGGGATCCCTCCCCCAGCATGGAAGTGCAACGGATGTCATAGTGTCGAGAATTTGCTAGCGAGCCGAATTTTGAAAAAAGTCGAGATCATCGGCATGTTTTTTTACGAAGCACAATGTATTTGCTGTCCTTTTTATTTTTCAGCCTTTCACTTGGCTCCTCCACCGTTTGTTGTTCGCAGCTAACTTTGAAAGTGACGTCAGTCAAACTAAGAGAAGAAGAAATAAGCAAAGACAGGATGAGGCCACAGTTCGGGGGCTCTGGAGGACCCTCGAGGTCGGAGCCCCCGTTGGATCATTCGTGCTTGAGACTCCTCTGATCATTTTCTGGGTTTCATCAGATCGCATTCCTTTTTTTCTCCTGTTCAATATCGCATCACAGTCAGGGCGCCGACTGTTAATATTCACAGGATTGTAAAAATGTCACGCTCATCAGTCTGCACGATTAATTCCAAATGTGCCCGTGTATCCGTACAAACCATGGAGAGAAGCTCCCTCCTCGAGATAATCCAATCTTTGGTGAGTGGGGCAGACAGACAGACAGACAGGCAGACAGACAGACAGACAGACAGACAGACAGACAGACAGACAGACAGACAGACAGACAGACAGACAGACAGACAGACAGACAGACAGGCAGCTCTTCCTGATGGATGGTTGCATTAGAGCAGCTTAAACCAGGGTTAGTCTTCCCTGGCGATGGTAATTCCAATGAATATCCTTCACAAAGTCGAGCTCAGAGACACAACAATGTTAGTGAGGCAGCCTCGCCGGCAAACGTAGAGTTCAAACAATAAATATATTTGAAGGCGATGAGGTCTCACCCTCAGCGAGGCTCCCTCTGTTGAAGACAGAAATCTATGAAGTGCTCTTTAAATGAACTGTGGTGAGAACACTGTGATTCAATGTCACTCTGATGCAGACCTAACAACCACATCGAGACCACCTCATAGCTACGAGAGGGAACTTTCAGTTTGCACGAAAGTGGTAGTAGTGTGTCCAGATTCCCTTTAGAAAACCTCAAATTGTACTGCAGCAGGGGTCTGACGCTCTTGCCCTTCTCAATCCTGGTTCTGGTTCTCCTGTGGCTCCCCTCCCTCCAGCGGGCCAGACAACACGTCCCGGGTCTCCAGCAGCGTGGCGTCAGTGTTGGGTCCCAGCGGGGACCAGAGGAGCAGAGAGGAGAAGCTCTGCTCCTGGAGGAGGAGGAGGAGGAGGAGGAGGAGACTCTGGTGCCGGGCGCTGGGCCCTTCCTCCCGGTCTGCAGGCCAAAGGCGGCACAGGGTAGCTGGATCCTGAGTGGTCCGGTCTCTGCTGGAGTCTGAGCCGAAGGAGTTTCTGGTGAACCTGCATGATTTCATCTGATTCCACCAGAAGCACTATTTACTAAATAGAAATAGACTCTTCTCTTCTCTCTGATGGTCACACAGAGGAGTCAGTATTCATTCCAGACTGTTTCATGACCAGTTCAAAAGTTCCTCACAGCAACTTCAACAGTTGGCTGCGTGTCTGCCTCCACACAGGCGGGTTTGTTTGTCACGCGAACGCAAAGTCGACCAGCTGGTCCATATGTGACACGTGCATAAATCCAAATATATTTGCTTGATGTGGGCGCTGACTATGGCAGCCTTCTAATGCTCATCATATTTACCTCTGCTGTATTCCGCTCTGTGAGTTGGAGCTCATTTAAATAAACAGGTAGTCTCATTAAGATCAATCTCTTTTTCAAGTGCACAAGAGTAAACATGCACAGTGTGAGTGCAGACAAACACACAGAAGTTCTCTCAGTTCCTATGCGCTGTCGCTACATATTCGGCCGCTCGACACTTAAGCTCCAGTCGAGTGACGAGACCGTGGGCGCCGTGCATGAGGTCACCTTGTTGGTGGCCGTAATGAAAGCAGAGAACATTACTCATCTAATTTCACACACACACGTCGTGTTTATTCTAGTCACAGTTGTCTGGTCGAAGTGATGGTATTATTTGGAGGCGAAAGGAATTCACTTTAAAATGTTGACCTCGAGCAAACTGATGGGACGGTGCCACGCAGAGTCTTAATTAGCTAAATATCTAACCGTATACTCTGTGTTTTAAACCCTTTCTAACTAGCCTCGGGGGGACTTCCCCTGTAAGATGCGAGCTGACAGAACTCTGCAGGATTTGACACGGTTAATTCCTCTGTCTTCTGATCTCCAGACAGCAAATAATTCAGCAGAATATATGCATATAATAAGCAGCTACTTCAATAACTGTCAGCTTGAAAACACAACGGGCTGCGAGCAGTTGCAAAACGGCTTTCATTCCCGTAACACTCAATGTAGTACAGTCAGAAAGTTGTTGATTTCTTTCAACAACACTCGAGAGGAACTCTTGGGGTTTGATGCCTCAGTTAACGGTAGTTTAGGTATTTTCATGTGGATCTTCTCAGTTTCATTGGAGTCCCTTTTGGCTGCTGGAAATACAGCACTGAATTCAAGAACGGCAGGTCTGGCAATTTCATTAAGACCTGGTCTAAAGAAAATGGATTCCTTTTTAAAGTTGAGTGTTTGGTTACTAGAAGAGATACAGAGTAACCCGATAACCAGAGGTCACACTGACATTGGACATTTCTGTGAGACTTTTTAGGCTTTTTTTCACCCTTTACTGTTTAGTTTGACTGTTTTTGTTTGTTAAATAAAATAAAATAAAATATATATACATCAATAAATAGATAAATTAATGAATGCATACATACATAAATTAAATAAAATTAATAATGATACTAAAAATTATTATTATTATTATTATTATTATTATTATGTCCAATGTCTGTGTTTTTAACATCATTTTCCTCTAAAATATCTGCATATAATAGCGGTGGGTTGGGGGAAAGATGAACTGAAGTTGGGGTGAAATCACTCATTCCCTGCATGTCAGTGGGTTCTGCTGACAAGTGACAGCTTGAGCGAACAACACCGGACACAAAATCTAGACTCGACCGCTGAAATTCGACAAAGCGAAGGCGTCCGCCTGTGAGTGTGTTGTGTCAGGACCCTAAAGAATGACAAAGGATGTGTGACAGTAGAGCTCAGTTACTCTCTGAAGGCATTGCGAATGTTTGGAAATGGAACAAAAGAACCGGCAGCGGTGAAAGATTTCTTCTCCTTCAGTGAGTCCCTGACAGATTGACCACCAGAAGATGTACAGCTGCCTCGGACTACTTATTTTCAGACACGGAGTCGATACAGCAGAGAGATCCCCTCGGGGGATGGAAGTAAGGCCGCAGCCGTGCACTTGTTTCAACTTGACTTAGTGTTCGAGATCAGAAGCAATTCTATTTTCTCACACCGCGACACTCGAAGTGGCAGGAAGCTTAAGGTTAGAGCGGCGGATCAAAAGGTTTGTTGTTTTTTAGAAGTGAGTGACGGTAACTCAGTGTTAATGTGTAGAGGCTGCAACTTAGGGAGAAGGGAAACGGACCCTTTTTTAACAAGACGGCGAGTTTGAATCTGTAGGCCAACAGTCAAAGCTTTAGGATAAGGAGTGTGTGCGACTGTATAGATGTTAAAGAGGTACTAGGGAATGTGTGTTTGCTGTAACAGAATATGTGCACTCAGCAAACTCTCCCTGGATAAATAAAACCCCCAAAAACAGATTATCTCAGCAAAAGCCGCACGAGTTCAGCATCGTCGCCCTTTTGCTCTGCAGGATGTCGTGCTGCTGTCTTCGTACTGATACACAGCTTTGATAAAAAGAGCTGAAAATAGCTGTGGACAGGATTAAAAGAATCACATAAGAATACAACGGATGAAATGGGGAATGGTATCTTTGACTAGGAGAAGAAACAGATTAGAAGTTTATGAAAAAGAGACGAGACAGTTTCAGGACAAAGGAAGTCTAAGTGACAGCAAGAACCTGCCGGCATAATTACGACTGTGCCTCATGGAGGGAGCATGCAGGAAATGAAGATGGCAGATAAAAAGGCATCACTGTAATCACATTGTCACAGTGGGGAAGGTAAGAAATCATCTTAGACGTGACAAAAGAACATCAGGTTAGAGCGTCTTTCTGCAGGGAGCCTTTTAAATCTGTCAAGTCATTATTTGGAGAGGGAAGAGGCGATGAGTTACAGAATGCAGAGAGTACGAGTAGAAGAACGTTTTCACCGGCTTTTTCATCACACTCTGCACCAGAAAAAGGTCGGCAATAGAAACATTACGGAGCCGAGCACGAGGCTGTAGACAGTGTGCGAGAGTAACGCTGAACTCAGCTGACACAACAGAGGGAGGAGGGCTCGAAGCTACAACACGGATTTCATAATTATCCATTTTAAAAACCAAGCTGCAAGCAAGACCGCACTATTGACCCGCAGTACAACGTCGAAGAAAAGAACCAAATTGCACGAGGCCGGTTATTGAAGAAACCTCATTTATGAGGCCGACTTCATTTGACAGTTGGAGCAAACATTGACACAGACATGGAGCCTTTTAATTACGTGTGCAGCACTGAAAAGGTTTTTTTCCGAAAAGGTATTTTCTTATTTTTCATGCTTTTTTCCAGCATGAAAACACGCCGTTTTCAAGCGATCAGTGCGCGATCAGTGCGCCTGCACAAGCCCCTACAGTGTTCAGGCAACAGAACTAATTGATCAGGTTTAGGAAAGAATTGTGTTTTGGGTTAAAATAACTAGTAGGAATGGTTTGAATCAAATGTGTGTGCTCATGGGCTGCTTGTGTGCCCTCTTCCCCCCTCTGTGTAGCAGCAGTGAAGACCTTTCTGCTCTCGCTAAACACACATCTTTGTAAATCATGTGTCTCCATTATGTCAGCCACAAAAAAAACAAATGGATTTTTGAAGATAATTGATGCAGGAAACGCGCTTCCAACAGCAATTTATGTGTCACAAGCTTGCTTAGGGAATGTGACAAGGAGGGAAATTAACTTTAAACAAACACAATTTTTTTCTCAAATCAACCGTGAAGTGTGAGACTCAGCAGTGAAAGCAGTGCATGGACGTGTGGTTAATGTGCTGTGGAGGTGTTGAAGGTGCAAACCAAAATAAAAGTACCGCAGGGTGGATGTAAGCTGCAGGAAGGGAGCGACAGGGGGAACATGGGCCGCTCATGGGAGCGCGATCATCTGACTGTGTCTCCTGTACCAAACGTTGTGCTTGAGCAGTTGTTCTATGCTGGAAGACCTGGTCTGAGGTCTGCTGGTTGGCAAATAAGTCAACGAATAAATGAGCAACATGTAAGCACAGAACTGCATACTGAGGGATTTGTGGCGTGATATTTACACAGTGCCTCATACAACCCCACCTCAAAGAGATGTGGGGGTTTGTATGAGGCACTTTATCCACGCTCACTTAATTATCTACACGCCCACAGCTTGAAGAAGCACGAAGCAAAGTAATGTACTGCTGTGGATGGATGGGGGGGGGGACAAAACGTTTTGTGTGTTCTGCGAGGTAAAATTATAGTGTTTTTCAAAGAGTCTGTTGGCTTTCACCAGAGCATGGTTAATGACTTCAGTTCCCCATCTGAAACATAGACTGTATAGCTCATCTCACAGCAAGGTAAAGTGGCAAAATATATTCAAAATGTATTTGTAATACTACACACAGCAGTACATTGCTTTGCTTCCGTGCGTTAACGTACGTTTCTGGACATTGAATGCTCCATCGTCTCAGTCAGGAATGAAACTTTCTGTGATTGATCCATATTTGACCCTGACCCTCCAAATATCACTTGATTTCTAACTGCAGAGCTCAATCTCTTGTTTGGTATCGGCTCCATCCAAGGTCGAAGGTCATTTCTCTCTCCAGAGCAGCTCCTCCTTCACAAGTGCTTGCTTCAAAAGAAATCTCAAAAACTCAAGCCTGCCATTTTGCCGATGGCCCTCCAGCCAAACCTCAAGAGTGGAAGCCGTCCAAGTCAAATGCATGTATTTTTAAAACACTTTGGAAAGCACAACAGGGGCCCCAAGGAAAAAGGAGACACACTGAAATTCTACAACACTGAGGAGGTCTTTTTCTGTACGTGTGCAGCTGCAGACGAGTTGACGCATCCCTACACTTACAATGTTCTTCTCCTTCTTTCCACAGACCAAGGCAAAGTTCTCAAAGTTCTTCACAGCAGCGAGGGCGTCTTCGTCATATCTCAGTACTCTCTGTTTCACAACGAGGGCCCCGTTCTAAACATGGCCATCGACTCCCAAAAGGTACGAGGAATAGTGTGTTCGGAGGGGGTTGGGGTTCGGTTTGCGTTTCCTGGTTTCACTATAAACGTGTATTAGACGTGGGATTTATGATTCGTATGCGTTTCTCAGAATTAATTTCACTTTTGAAAAGGTAAGATGGTCAAATAGTTGCCACGATCATCTATCCTGCATCCTTTCATCTTCAACCAATTTAGGTTATCTTTTGAAGGGATTTTATTGGATTGGATTTGATTTAAAGACAATTTTACAAATAAATAATTACCTATTCAGTTTGTATTGGCAGCTACAATGAATTCTATTCAATTCTGTTCAATCCAGTCCTCAGTAAACATGTTGGAATTGTACGTTTCTGCAAACCACACGATACTTTGACTGTTGACACTTCTGAACCAAAAATAGGTTTTGTAAATGTGTTTCATATCAGCCTTGTATCACGCTTGCATAAGGAAATGCACAAAGCCACGTGGTTAGACGTTCATGCTTATTATACTCGTTATTACAGCGTTCAAGTTCCAACAATATGTAGACGTTGCGCGTGGTTCGATATACTTACGTCGCTCGCTCTGACCGAATGCAATAATTCCACATTCAGTGTATCAGTGGTTTCCTGACAAGTACAATGCAAAGAAACCAGGTGACTGGGGGAGTTAATCTTCCCGTTGGGATTATACCAGCCTTTAGAAAATATGAAATATCTTCCAGGCGAGTCATATGTATAGATATTCCTCATTTGGGTTGCTTGTCCCCTGTTGGTTTAAAAGCTGCTTCAGAGGCTCTGCTACCCTCAAAAGAACACAAATGTTCAGAAGACCGACTGCTTGTAATTATTGTGTCATAAAACGTGTCAAGTTAGCAGACTGGCTGATTTATTCCAGTAATACTGGTGACTCAGTCGATTGCATCTTCCCCCCTCAGGGACACCTGTATGTCGGTACAGCGATGGAGGTCCAGCGACTGCCGCTGGCTGACTGCAGTCGCTATGGCGACACATGCAGGGAGTGCATCCTTTCCCGAGATCCGTACTGCGGCTGGGACAGGGCCAGGAGGAGGTGCATCCCCATCCCGCCCGGATACAACACCACCACTGGGTATGATGAGATGTGATGTCGCTGGCTGCTGCTGCAGAGCCGTCATCTGTTTTTTTGCACGAGTTGACAAGAGGAGAGAGGGCTCTCGTTTTAAAAAGCAATGGGCTGTAACAGTGCTACCCGATCTAAAGCCCGAACCATTTAAATAAACACCGCCCTGTGCTCTGATGATTATTGACTGTGAGGGGATGAAACTTGTTTTCGCTATTAAGAAATTGCGGTTCGTGTTTGGCTTGGTTAGTAAATTGCTTTGGCTTTAATATATCTTGTGTATTTCACATCATTTTTGGAGAAAATATGCAAATCAATCGTGTGCTGTAACGAGCCCCTGACTCCTTCCTCGTTTGCCTCCCTGACATCGTCGAATGATTTGTCTGCGCAGTGTTTTAATTTGCGAGTAACAGTGGGGTTGATGTGGCGCCATTTGTGGGACTATTTAACGCCGCTAATTTGTCTCCTCTATTGTTATTATTCTCCAACAGGACACTCATTCAGAACCTGGACCAGTCAAACTCCTCGGTTTGTGGTGACGCTGCTGGTGAGCCCTTATCTGCTCTCTCCCACTCGCTCTGTGTGTCTCAATTAAACCAAAATAGGAACCTTTTCTGAGCAGCTTCAGTAAAAAGATGATTATCATATAATTGAGCAGAGTCCAAAAACCCACAGGGAGAATTATTTTTTCTTTTTTTTCTTTTTTACATCATGGCCTGCCCTGTTTTAAAAGCTCAAAACCCAGTTATAACCTCAACTAATCATGACAATTACTCCCCCCCAGAGGCACGGCTGTCTGATTTTAACACTGCTCTTATTCCTAACTGTCCTGTGACCAGGTCTATCTATTTATATGAAGGAACACTAGCTAGGTGTTCTGATCTTTCACTAATATCTTGGAGCAAAGGAATTATAACAAAACACAACAAAGTTTCACACAATATGCTTTTATCATATTTAGTCTAAATACGTAACACAAATGACGATCAGAAGTACAATCAATATTCACAATCGCAATATGAACGGATTATTGTGGCATAAAAAAAAAAAATCAAATGTCTTTGTCCCTCCAGCTCTGAAGCAGCGTCGCACTTCCCCCAGAGAAGTGATGGTGCCGTCCAACACCTCCATCTTTCTCCCTTGCCCCGTGCGCTCCTTCCACGCCACCTACCGCTGGGAGAAAGACAACTGCGTCAAGAACTATCCCTGCCTCTTCTCCGGGGACTTCTGCGTCCTGGGACCGGCCGTCGACACGCCCCTGAGGGAGGGCGTCTTCCGCTGCATGGCCACCGAGGACGGGTTCAAGGTGGAGGTCATCTCCTTCAGGCTGGTGAACAACGGCAGGCTCCTGGCCGCCTCCCTGGCCTCCACCTTGGGGCCGTCGCTCCTGCTCGCCGTGGCCACCCTGTGGCTCCATTAACCGCAGCTACCGCTAATGCTAACCCCCTCATCCTTACTGGCTCCCGGTGCGAGAAAGACGAGGAGCATCTGTCGGGAGGTTTAGGTTCGCAGAGCATCGAAGTACATGGTTGGGTTGGACGGTGAAAATTCACCTTTTTTCCACATCGATTTTTAGAGAAAGAGTCAAGAAAATGTAATTGAGAGATACAATTCTGCATTTTTTTTTTCTTGCATAAAGCAACATATCAGCAGCTATCTTGATAAGATAAGAACTTTGAAATTCATACTAAAGTGAGTAGGAGTCAGTCCGTGAATTGACACGTCTCGCGAGTTCGATTAACCATAATTAGGTGCTTTGCGAACCTTTCCTCTCTGACTCAAAACATATCGTATGAGTTGGGGCGAAAAAAACACCAATACCAGGCCAATTCTTTTCACCATTCCTCTACTTATTTTCAAATTGACTTGACTGTGCTTATTTGTGAATATATAAACCTTTAATACCGCTGTTACATCTAATCATTCCATCTTGTTAAACTTCATTAGTATAGCTCATTAGTACTAGAACATTGTCTGGTATTGAGATTTAAAAAGCCTTAACACTTCGGGGACAAAAACTCCTAAGCACAATTTTGCAGTCGAGGCAGAATACTGCAGCCTCGGTCGGACTTGGAGCTGTAATTAGTGCGCCCGAGTCTTAACAACGTCGCTGGGAGGAAGTGTCAGCTTTTTGACAGGAAGTGGGCGGGTGGGCAAGAGCTCATCTTCGAACATCACTGTGTCTCAGCACCTCCTCCTCAGACGCGGCAGTTTCTTGCATCTTTTTATCAGATGGTATCGAACGTCGTTATTACGCCTTGTTCACAGCTTTGTCCGTTGTTTTCTTATTATTTTTATTTTTTTTTACATTCCATCGTCTTTCCTCCCCAGATTATCAGAAACAAAACACTCAACAGCACGTGAAAGTAAACGTTGCTTAATATCGGCAAACCGCAGTCTTCAACATAAAACCATTAAATAATTAAATAAAACTTATCAATCAATGGCAACGTGTTAAATCTGGATCGTTTCTGTCAGATCATTTATTGTGGAGAGACGATGGCTGCAAGTTATGTGAAACCGCACGGACGTGTTTTTGCTAATTCCCAGCGGAGAGCAACAACGAGGAGCTAATCTGCTGCAAATGGCATCCGATTCAACCCGGCAATGCGTAAAGATGTGAACAAGGTGTTGCGCTATAGCAATTTCAATAAACACACAAACCTACATTATCATAAGGGCAGACGAAGCTAAATGGAACCGCATATTAGGATTTCATTTTATTGTTTGCTTGGAGAAAAAAAAAAAAAAAAAGGCTTGTACTTAGATCCGTGAAGTGTGTTCTGTATTTTATTGCTCTGCAGATGCTGATTTATACCATTGCTGCCTACTTGTGTAACATTTTGTGTTGATCGTTTGGGTTTTCATGCCATAGTTAGAACGTGATACGTAACCATTCACCCATTCACCGCTTTACCTCTTTCCCCGAGGACACCGGTTCAAATAAGACAAGGAACTGGTTATTTCTTTTCCTACTCTTTGTGTCTCTATGCTGTGAAACAAAAAAGGCTTGACAAGATTCCAACAAGACGCTTCAATGATGTACAGCAGCAGCAGCAGCAACAACCAGCGGCGAGAGCGAGCAGTGGCTTTAACATGCACACGTTGCATTAAGACCAGGAAGGCAGGTTAAAGCTGAATGTAAAAGGGAATTAGTTGTGAATGTAGCTGGAGAGTTAAATTGCACTGAAATGCCCGACAAACTAACGCTACACCTTGTGAATACTGATCAGCTGACTGAAGAAGCGGGCTTGTGCGGTGATGAATTATGCAGCGGATTAGCATGTTCTCCCGAGCTTTGAGAATTATCATTCAGTTGTGTAACATAAATCTGGCCGTGCCGAGCCTTCCACTGTGGCAGAAATGTCATTAATAGCCAATTAGACAAAGGAGCCAACTCCTCATACAACGTATTGAATAATTTATTTTACACCGTCAGGGATAGGAGCAGCGAGCATGTTCTCAGCTGTGAAAATCTCTCAAGGAAGTGTCGTGTTTTTCACTCAGCTCGGTTGTGTGTTGCTGCTCGGGGATCTGCTTTTTAAAACTCGCTCCTTATACCTGATATAACGTCCTGGACAAACTGAGTGTGTGTGTGCAACGTCAGTCTTCCCCACAAGCAAACTCACAAACCACTGAACATGCATTTTAATCGTCTTTGTGTCTCAGTCGGAAATCAACACCGGCCGAGTGCTCGTAAACCTTTAGTGAAGGCTGCTGACGACGCTGTCAGACCATTGGCAGGAAAACTATCTCAACACAGATGGGCTAAAGGTGTTTTCCTGTATAACCTCCTTTATACATTAACTATAACTGTGTATGTGTATGTGTGATGGGACTCAGAAAGCTGTTATCACAAGCCCACAATGAGAGGAGAAGCCTATGCTATCCATTTTGGCAATTTAACCTGGTATCATAAGCTTCCTGTGTCCCAAGTCCATACTATAGACCCAACGCAGTCGGCAGATTTTGGGGGCATGTTAGGCTTCTGCAGACATTTCTGAACCAAAAAATATTGTTTCATGAATGTTTCAGCCTCGTGCTCACGCTTGCAGAAACGCACACAATGCCATGTGGCAAAGTAAATTGCTTGGTTTGGTTTAGGCAACAAAAACTGCTACTGCTGCTAACTACTAATGTAACAACGCAACAGAGCGGACTTCTGGGTGAAAGCCCTGTTTGACCCACCCGCCCATAGAGGACTTTCTCAGCTGTAAACGCTCGTTATTACACCAGGTGACGCTCGCTCGATATACTACGTCGCTTGTTGCGAAAAATGTCCGCATTCAACAACTCCGTGTTTTCCAGAAACGTGCAATGCCAACATTTTTCCATCACGACGAGGCTGATAATCCAGTGGAGACTGTTTTAAATAGTACGCTTTTAGAGAGGTCGTCCTGCACTAGTTGTGTGAGAGTTCGTAAACAGATGTTTGGATGTAGTTTCGCTGTTGTTAAACGCGGCCTCCAATTTACTTCAATTCATCGAGACTTTTGCTCCGTTTTTTTGATTCTTCGTTCTGATACAATTCTTATAACATGTTTTTTTTGGACAAAGTATTCCATTAACCGAATACTTTACGTTGCCCAAAGTGACAGTGTTTATTTTGGCAGCTATGTCTACAGTGTGGATTTGGGACCCAGGGTTTGTTTTCTCACCAGAACAGATAACCTTGAGTTTAAATGGGGTCCGGTAGTTGTTGCCGTGCAGAGCTGATTTTATTTCTCCTTTTTCATGAGGAGCGGCGCTGCAGCTCCTCAGGCAGGTCAAATCAAGCTTTCATCACTCAGCGCTCCCAGTCATCACGCTTAACTAATCGACATGTTTCAAGCTATTGCGTGCAGTTAAGATTTATAGCATTTATACCAACTATCCAAATCTCCTCTGTGTTCAAGTCCTTGCTTTGATGTGGATGTTCACACGGACGCTCTATCGAAATTCAGTTATCACTCAATCACACGCGTCAGGGTCAGCCAGTCCGATAACGGCTCATCTCCTTCAAAGCAAGCTCTTGATTTGTCTTCAGGAAACCAATTGAACGGCTCGCGCTATCTGCTGTAAGCGAATCACCGTGGAGTGAAGCGGGTCACTGTTTTTTGTTTGCTCTGGGGTTTTTGAGTGTCAAGTGCTGTACATGATGTGTGCCCACGATTCTGTGTCTCGATATATCTAATTTTAAAAGTAACATGCCAAACTTATTAAAAAAAAAAAGATTTATATTGGTGCAATGCCAGTCGAATGCCATCTCATCACGTGTATTTTTAAAAAAGACGTATCTATAGTGCAATAGATATTCATGTAACAAACCCATATTGACATGTGTTTCCCTGAACATGTGCGGTGAAAATTAATAAAATATAAGTATAAAGAAATGATTTACTGTGTTTATTTCAAAGAACTATGAAACTGAATCATTGAATTTAGCTTTCAATTCCTTAATGAAACCATCAATAATGATGCAATCAATCATTTAATGGGCTTTTAAAGGGATAATTCATGGATTGGATTATATAAAGGTATTATGACACATAGCTTAGGAGCTTTCTTTTTCTTACATATTAAATGAAACCTGTAAAGTTATTTGTTTTTCTTTTATATTATCCATCTTTTATAAACGATGAATCCATGCAGAAAACCCTTTCAAGAACCATTAATGCATTCAAATCCATAATTGTACTCATTAATTCGTCCCATACTTTATCTGGGGTAAACCAATTAGACACTTGAGTAATTAACAACAATCTCAAATATATCAATTTGCTGCAACGTTTGAATTAAAATCTATTTAATTGGTTAATAAAGGGCTTTTGCAATGAAAACGTTCTGAGGGGTTTTAGTCACCCTTTCAGATTACAGTTGTTGTGATAAGAATGTAGACTTTCACACAAGCAGAATATTGTGTAAATCTGCATCACAAAATGGTTGACATGCAGTTGAAGGTTCCTGTCAAGACAGACAGGGTTGCATCATCACCATCTGCTGGCCAATATTTGGTTTATCGGCAAAATATGTAAAAGGGCCATACCACCCATTCAGCATCTAAAATCAACCGACATGAGTCATGAATCCAGTCTGGTTATTGTTAAAGCTTTAAGCTGATTACGCTTGTTGCAGCCGTGTTGTTGTAGCGTCCCTCTCCCTGATCGATGGTGTTTCATGAGTCCAGAACCAGCATCTTCTCCATGCATCAGCACTAATGGGGGCATGGCTGTCAAACCTGTCTGCTCCAATATGCAGAGATGGTGTTACAGCAGCCAGCAGGCTGTACGTGATAGGACTGGAGAGGGGAAAAGCGGCTTTCTCAGATTGATGAATGTTTTATGACCAAAATATCCAATTATGTTCGTTAAACAGCATTTAGTGAGACTTTTGAGTGAACTGAACGCACCAAAAGCCGACAGTATTTGGGAACCTGATTACATCAATGCATGCTAGTTAGCTTTGTCAAGGAGGAGGAAATGTCAAACTACAGTGAATTCTGTCCAAAAACACCTCACCTTCTAATGGTATACATGATATACACCGGCTTTTTAAAAACAATAAGTTAATGACGTAAGAGAGATGTGGTGAAAATTACACCAGTGGGCTTGTGCACAATTTAGCACCACAATTGCAAATACCAGCCATCCTAGCCATAAGAGGACCTAGTTGACCATAGCAGTGTCCTCTTGTTGCAACGTGTCCTCATACAAGTTTTATATCTTACAAAAAGTTATTTGTTATTTGTTATTTTTACAGCGATCATTGCACCTGCACAAGCCCCTGTTGTCTTTAGGCAACAAAACTACCTGGTTGGTTGTAGGAAACGCTCTTGGTTTGGGTTAAAATAGCTACGGACATGGCATCACTTAAGTATTGAGGTTTCGTGACAAATAAGTCAACGTTGACTTCTGGATTCATACGGCACACAAACAAAGTGAAAGTACTCGGCTTTTTGTCCCACTCGTCCAACCCGACCTCTTCCCTACGTCGCTCTTTATACTCCCGTCACCCTTCCTGGCTCACAATTATGCAGTTTTGCATTACTTATTGTCGGTATTTGAACAGTGTATGCAAAAGGTCTGTGTGGTGACATAGAACGAGAGGAAAAATAACTTTAAACTGTAGACTGTAGAAGAAGGGGACACTGTGACGTCACCGATTGGTTTGTGGACTGCCTTGATTTTGGTATTTTGATGTCGCCATCTTGGTTTTTGGCCATCGCCATCTTGTTTTTTTGCAACCAGAAGTGACACAAGAGGGTGGAGCTAAGTACAATGCTGAATATTTTTAGTAGATCAAAATGTAACAATTACCTTTCATGAACTTGAAACACACTGTGAAAGTGTTTTAATACGAACACAGACCACTCACAGACCTGTCAATCACAGTAAGCCCCGCCCCTAAAGCATCCCCTGCTTTATGGTCTGTTTGACTCTAAATGGACCATCATTTACTAAATGAACATCATGCTGTATTGAAGAAGACTTGAAACTAGAGATTGAGACCATAAACTCATGTTTACAATGTTTACTGAGGTAATAAATCAAGAGAGAAGTAGAGTCATTTTCTCATAGACTTCTATACAACCAGAGGAGTCGCCCCCTGGTGGACATTAGACAGATTGCAAGCATAAGGCTCTTGGGTATTGGCTTCAATCCGAATTTTGTAAATATGGGAATTATTTTAAGAAGACAACAAAAAAGAAACAATACAGTGTTTTGTTAGCAGTGTAAATGTCTAACCTCAGCCATGTAGCAACAGTTCTGAAGATAACTCAGTGTTGAATTAACAACTTTTGCCAGCTAGATAGTTTCACATTTTGGGAAATGTGTTTATTTTCTTGCTTTCTGGGGGTGAGATGAGAGACACTCCTTCAGTAAAATCAGCCTTTTGCAGAAGTCAATCAATTCCTGAGCTTTTGACTCAAGAACAAAGCCTTGCCTTTCAGGAAGACCCCGAGGAGGCGTCTCTATCTCACTCTGTTAGCTCACTGTTTCCAAACAAATTGCTGCCTATCAACTCTATTCATATTCTCTGGCTGAAATAAGCAGAAGCCATTCAATATAAATCCTCCTTTCTTGTCAATTGGTTTGGCACATCCATTGTTCTGCAGTTATCAGGAGCACACACACACACACACACACACACACTCACACACACACACAAACAGGGAAGAAGTTCACATGTCAATCTTCTCAGTGGCAAAAACAAATCAATCAATATTCCATTATAATTGTTTCCAGATGTCATGGCTCAAAACAATGAGGTAATCTGCCTGAGAAAACTGCTTCTATGGTGGGAAAGGCTTGGTTCACCCAAATAAGAACATGTTCTCACTTACCTTTTGGTATCTGCAGTACCAAACACTTTCACTTGCCCGGGTCTGGAGATACGAGTCTCCTCCACTGTTTTTACTCAAAATACTATTAACCAAAGAAATACATCAAAAAGTATGAGAACTGCTGATAGCAGGTTCTGGCTGGTTCTGGTTCTTTTTGATCATATTAACAATAAACCAAGACATTTTCACTCCGTTGCCAAATACCACTGCTTCGTCAACTATGATGCTCCAGGTTCCCCTCTAGCCTTGGATAGAAGAGGGAGCGTTGGTTACATGCATAGTAGCTTTTCAAAATAAACACCCATGAGGACAGGAAACGTACATTTTCCTCTCGTATCATGCATTGTGTCTTTTTAAAATACATTTTGTTATTATTAGGATACATGTTAACTTACACAAAAAAATTAAGTTTAGACGATAAAAATATATGTTTCTTAATAAAACAGGTCTAACCGAACCCCTCCCACCCACCCTACACAGACTTTCTCACAATTTATTTATTTTTCTGTTATTTTATATAACCTTTATTTAGCCAGAATAAAACCATTTACATTTTGAATCTCAACGGTGTCCTGGACAATATGGCAGCGTAAAATAGTTTTACACAAGCACCACATACAAATAATTGTTTAAATTGCAAAAAGTTAATTATTACATTAAAACATAAAAAAAACAACTCTAACATAAAAGAGACATCCGATTAAAAACCAACCAGAAAATTGCATTGAGCAAACAATTTTCATTCAGTGTCAGGCGACGTAAATTCAGTGCTCATATGATCTTTGATCCTTTTCTTTTCTTTAATCTTTCATAAGGATTACATAATCTAGTTTAAAATGTTTCTGTAGCTCACACCAAGATGAGGGTCCAGAAAATGTAAAAGCCCTTTCAGCAAAAACCGGGTGGGTTCTTGGAATGACGTGTTTAATTTGTCCGCATTGCTGAAGGTTGCAGCTACTGATTATTCAGTAGAGAACAGAGATAAGGAGGCACTAATATGGCATCATACAGAAAAACCATTAACAATGTTCGAACATAGATTGATGGAGGAACAACCAGTGACTTGACCCATACCATGTAGTGTTATCAAACAGGCTCAGAGCTGGATCCTGTGCAGGCAAAATCTTGGTGCAACAAGGTTCTGTAACTTAGAGGAAGTGAATACATGTGGTACATGTTGTACATGTGGTATGTGCAGAATGCAGAAGCAAAGGCAACTTCCATATACTCAACGTATAATGTTCACTCCCATCTCTGCCAGCTCTCCAAAAACCTGTTTATCCCACCTGGCACAGCGTGGATTTTAAGAATTTAAAAAGTGACAGACCTTCTGTGTTCTGGTGAGCTGGTCCAAAAGAGTCATAGTTTCCTACAGCGAGATCATGTGAAGAATACCTGCCAACTTTTCTAGGATATGAAATGCTCAAACCCCATTTAGGGATGTTAGGGGACAGTTAGGATTGATACACATTACGGTGTAAAGTATAGAAAGGCGCCAACACTGGATAACAGTTCCCCCATCTATAATGCATCTTACACTCACCTGTCAGACATATTGTTTGAATGTTTACATTTCAAGCACCAACAATGAATTCCCTTTTTACTTTGTTGGGTTAAATGCAGATATCCATATTTTAAATGAAACCAGGTCTATCTGAATGGCTAGAATAATGGGCCCGACTGTCAACAACACTTACGAATGTAGTGACGGGAAGATTGTCTTCCTTCTCAGAAGTCTTGACACATTCTTGAGCAACACACACACACACACACACACAGATTACATTAACGAGAGGCTGGCAGAGAGAGAGCGCTGTACGGGTTCCCATAGGCTATAACTCATCCAGTGTTGAGTCACTTCCCGTCACTTCTCACCTGACTATCCAGCATGACATTTCACCCTGTGCTGTGTGTTAAACTGGCGAAGCGGTTGAATCTGACCGCCCATCTCAAGGTGAGTGAAGTTGAATTTGTTTCTGTCTGTTTTTAAAGTTTTAGTTTTAACTCTTAATATAAAAATGTTCTTAATATTCAGGACTATTTTCCGCGGATTGACACCCCAAACGTCACACATTATATTTGTGAAGTCAAACGTTAAGTTCTGAAGTTTTAGAGTTTAGTGCTTTTAGTGTAAAGCACTGGCATTGAGTAAATAGAGATGTCAAACTTTGAATGAAGAAAGATGTGTCACTCATTAGTCATCACTGACCAGAAATCTGTCATAGAGCACACACCCATCTGAGATCAGCCAATCACATGAGCGCTATCAGTTGTTATTGCTGCCATTCGTATGCTTCAGACAGCGAAAACAGCTTCTAACACGTTGTAGAATGGAATTTAAAACTCAATGTTGTGATTTGAAAAAAAAAAAAACTTTAGATTTATTAAACTCCTTGTGTCTCATTGGTGGAAGTCCAGAATTAGTTTGTTTATCAGTCATGTTACCTGTTGACTGTCGGCTCAGCTGTTGATTACTGATTCACGGAGAAGCTCCGCTGGAGTAAATGGGGTTTAACAGAAATAAATGTGTGTAATCCAACGTAATCATTAACCAGAAAATATAAAGAGTGACGCATTCTGCTTAGGGAGGAGATTGGGGATGGATGGGTAAGTCCAAAATCACCAGACTTTCACCCAGGACTCCGCTGTTGGTGTCGCGTGTGAAACCAGATGTCGATGTTAATTTATTTCACCCCAAACGTTAACTTATGTGTCATATTAGTTCCCGTACTTTCCCATAAATTCCTGCATTGCCACATCCATAGTTATTTTAAACCAAACACGGTCATTAAACCTAACTACGTACTTGTGTTGCCTAAACCAATTTTTTGACGTTTATTTTGAAAATACCGTATGTATAATACCAAGGGTCCTGTGTTACAGGACATTCATAAGAAAATGCAAAAAAAAGAGAAATATGTTAAGATATCATAAGAACCTTTGTATTTATCGCTAAGGGGCACTCAAGTGGTGGTAATGAAAAAGCAGCTCTTTCATGTTTTCTACCCAGCTTTTTCATGGTGGTTCAGGGTTTGCACTAGCAACGTACTCTATGTCACGTCCATGAAACATGTAGGCTATGACAGGATTAGGCGTGTGCCTGTTTTATCTTTGAAGCCACATCATAGTAGTGTGGCTCTAGCAATGTTGTGCATTGGTTGCTTAATCAGTTGTCAGTTCGGTCTTGTTCTAGAATAAATCACTTGACACATAGTGGATAGATTGCCAGTATGTTTGGTACAGACATTCATGTTCCCCTACAGAATGCAATAAATATCGATCCCCAGAGTCTTGATGTAGCGTCATCATCAGATCATAATTTAAATAAGTCCAATATTTTTTTTTAATGCCCAAATACCCGTAAAACTAATAGCTTCCCCATCACCTTCTTCTGATCTTACATTATATTCTATATAAATTGTTGGGTTGGGTCTTTCTAAAAATAGAAACATAAACTACCACCAGTCTTATCTTTTAAGATAACCGTCTCCTCGGGCAATCAGTCTGCTTCATTCTTGGCACCTGTGAAGCTCCAACGGTGAATTGGCTGATTTCCGGCAGTTTAGTGCAGCTGTTAGGACCTGGCTCATCATGTCTGTGGCCTTTCCTCAACAACACTGTGGGGAATAGAAATTGTACATGCTCTCGGTCACGTAAAACCATTTTCGAGAGTAATAAACTCTGGATTTTATTGAGAGTGAGCAGAAGTTAAGGCCAAGGCTCCAGTGGTTTTTAAGGGGTTTGTTTGTCTACTGCAGTCACCGGATCCCAGCTGATGTTTTCCCTTCTTAGATCTTTTTCAAACTATTTAATGTTGCTCAGTGCCATTTCTCTCAGTCCTTTAAAAAGGTCATGTTAAACCCTCAAATGGCAAACCAGCTTTCCAACTTTCCTTTTTATTCTTGCAGTTCTTGGAGTATTGCAATGCAGCCTTAATCACACATGCGTGGGAGCTTCCTTAGTCACATTCAGTATGTTATTGTCTCTAGAGAGCCACACTGCGGCTAGCTTGGAGTGAAACCCTGACTACCATTTTGACCCGTGAATTATTTTCTTGAGTTTGAAAGCAACTGCATGTTTGTTTGGTTTGTAGTCTCTGACATAGTTTGATATTAAAAGTTAGTCATGAAAAATGTAGGCCCATGGCTCCACTTGTTAGTCATTGATTACGCATTCACTATGTTACAAAGCGCAAAGCACAAGACAATAGTATGTACGTGGAGTCAACTCACACGCAGTATACTTTGTTCTCTAAGCATTGTTTCCTTTTGGAGGCCTTTCTGGATACAAGTTAGATTTTTGTGAATTAAAGTCTTTTAAGTTTTTGCAATGAGACAACTTTCTTTTAGATGTTGAGGCCTTGGCACTGTAATCAAGACCATTTTCTTCTCTTTTTTTATCTGTGAAACTGCATTCGTAAGTAGATTCTAACAAAATACTATGAACATTTGAAACATTACGTTGAAAAGAATATCAAGATTCTATGGAAGCCCATTTCCGCAAACAAAATAAAATAAAAAATCCACGTGAAAAAAATAAAATCAAATAAAATCCACCCAAAAATAATTATATATATATCCACCCAGAAAAAAAAATAAAAGATTATGTTTTTAGTTTTTTTTGCATGTCGTATTTGTTCCGGAAAAAAGTAAAAAAAAAAAAAAAAAGATTATGATGTTTTTTTTTGCCAGAAAAAATACGACATGCAATTCTACACAACGTAACTATTACTGGTGACTTTTGTAAATGTTAGATGTTATATATAATTATAAGTATTAATATGTAGAATTGCATGTCGTTTTCATGGAAAGACTGGCGAGGGGATGAAGGGACCTGTGAGGAGATCGTCACTGAAGCGCATGCGCACTTGTAATCTCTTTTGCTAGCAAAAAAAAAAAACATCATAATCTTTTTTTTTTTTTTTTTTACTTTTTTCCGGCTACAAAAAAAAAATCTTTATTTTTTTTTTCTGGATGGATATATATATTATTTATATTTTGGGTATTTTTTTGGGTGGATTTTTTATTTTATTTTGCTGCCGGCAATGGGCTTCCATAAGATTCCCCATGTGTGCCGTGTAATGCAGCTTTCTCACAGCGGGTATTTTGACTTGTCATAGGGGCCCTGGTGAAACTAATACATTCAGGGTTCCACTCATTTCGTACCAGGACTTATCAAGGACCTTTTCAGTGACAATCTAGCTGGTACGACTGACAGGGGTCACGCTCTACACTAATATGTTCCTCTCTGTGGAAGTCTGTTTCATTGGTTTGACCCTGGCCTCACATTGATTATTAACCAACTCTCTCAACAAGGCCCAACACCCATTTGAAAGCATTGCTCCAGGCTAGGTTTTAATCACATACCTTATTAAACCTTTGCAGGCAAAGCAAGCTAGTAAGCACTTTAGCAACCGTACCAAACATGCTAACCAATGTGACATTATTCAACCGCTTAAAACAAGTTGGTAAGAAACAAACAAAACCTGTACAAACAGCAACAAAACCTGTATCTGTATGGTTGAATACCACCGGGTGTAAATCACATGAACAACCCATGCACATAAACAAGTGGAGCGTAGCTCGAGTTGTAGTGCAGCTGTGTTTTGTGCGTAATACATAAACATGGCGCATCATTGAACCACAGTAAAGAACAAAGACTGCTGTCGGATGAACGCGTCATATAGAGGCATTGGGCAATGTCAATGAAAGCGCTGTTTGCCACCGGCTATTGACTGCTGGGTAAATATCACACACGGTAATGGAGTTCTGAGCTCACTCAGATGACGCCATCCACGGCATATTAGACAGATATCATAGTTTAATCAATAATAGAGCCATTTATTGATTCTTTCATAGCCTGGTTGTTAATTTAGTGCAGGACTACCGCCTCACAATGGAGCTCAAATTGCAGCATGTGTTGCATTGGGTTGCTATGGACCACATAGTCCCACAATACAGTATTAGAGTATGAACCCTTAGTCCTCCTGTGAGCTGTGAATACAGTAAAGTAAGTACAAATGTTAAAGTTAGAAGATGATTGTTGTCTTTTCTTGTATTAGTCCATATCCAGACATCACGATCAGTTCAGTCAGGACCATTACGTCAAAGAAAACTTCATTTAATTTTTCCAGTCGTACATATTTGGCACTATGGCGCTGGATAGCAGCAGCACAGACACATTTGACTGTTAGTGCATTTTACAACTTTGAGGACATACTGATTTTCAAAGGGGCTAATTAAGAGGTTGAGTTTAGTTTTAGACAAATAAGCTTCAAACCTCTGCGCTCTTTCTGGGGGCTTAATAAGCATAACACATCCGTCCCTCTGACCTAACTGTCGGGGGATTTGTTGCATTGTGGGTAATGTAGGTGCCAGGATTTGACCAATAATCAGTATGCATGGAATAAAAAAGGTTTCGATCTTGTTTTTTAATAAAACTGTCAATCTAGAGTCAACATTTTGGGCTGAGAGGTTTAAGCCTGTTCTTTCACAACGTTTTAGTTTTTTTATGATTTCATTACAAAGGACAGGGAGTACCTTTCAAACAATGAGACTTACTGTCACACTGAAACATTTCCTGTCGTTTTTCTCTTCCTTTTGACTTCTTTCCACACGACTGACTCAGGGAGATTAAGTGTCAATTTGCATCCGTGTATTGCAACACCAATTCAGCTGGGTCCATTGATGAACAGTGTCATTGTTGCCAGGCAGTGTCAGTCTATAGGTCTTAAACATGACAGGATTTCTGAAAGCTATCTCTCGGATGCAGAGAAAACAAATATGTTCCGTCTTCTCGTGCCCTCGGGTGATTTCCCAGTTGTCTCTCCACCTCGTACTATATAAACCTGGCAGCGGGCCGACCTGCATGTGAAAGATATTGACTGGGAAAAAGGGCCACATGTTCTGTGAGCATACACAATAAGCCGCATGTGTAGGTCTTATAGATTGTATGACCCAGAAATCTTAAAACCCTAAATGTGTGTTGACGCTGATGTGATTGCAACATGCCCTTAACCTCTGAAGCTGGGGAACCAAGGTTGAAACAGAGGACAGCCTGCAGCTTTGCCAACATATAGTGCACATTCCTTTGACAGATAAGGCTGCAGACACCACAGAGGAGGAACCTGCACACACATGAGTCAACTAGTAAATCCCCTACATCCAATCCCGACATAACCTCCTGCCGGAAAAGTTAATATCTGGAAATGTGCATGAGTGGCTGGAGGCCACTCATGCACATTTCTGGATCCAAACTCCATTCCAGTTGGTATTATTATGCATTATTGCACCAGGAGTTCAACACCATTTGGCTGTTTTTGTAATCCTGTAAAGTCGAATTTAATAAATGAAGGTAAAAGGATTTCCTTCCACAATCCCTCTTGAACAAACTTCTACTTTGTTGTTTTTGTCTTCTTCTTCTTCTTCTTCTTTTTCTCGGCAAAGCAGCAAGAGATGCAAACGCCACCAACCGGAGCATGCGCCGTCTGATCGGTCACACATTTTGGGCTGCGCATTAAAAAGAAGTTGTCTTCAGACATTTTGTCTAAAGACAGTGGTCCTGGAACACAAAGACGAGAGACCGCATCAACTTTCTGACAATGTCTCAAATGTAATACTTGATTATCACCTGGGACTTCTTCGACCCGTGTCTACTCACTAACTGGAAAGGATTACAGATAATAGTAACATTTAAAAGTTTCCATTACCAACCTAAAAAACTTATTTTTAATATATTTTTAAATAGTCTGGGACAAGATCGTATGGATTCCCAAAGCTTTGTTATTGCCGGATATTACAAAATCATTTTACAACAGTTTATTTCATGAGCCGAGTTTCACTCAGTCAATATTATTGATGTTCATGTAATCTGCTGTCAATTTCCAGGAACAGCTGTCCACTGTTTAGATAGCCGAGGAGCGTTCATGGTTTCCTCATTGGAGCGGCATCGCGGCTGCTGTTTTCTCACCCAGACAATGTTTATATGTCAAGGAAGGAAGACGACGACCACACAGTAAACACGGGGTGACAGTAATTCATCCGAAGCGTATTATTTTGTATGTGTCATCTTGTATTCATCCAGAAGAACCTGTTAACAATGAGTCATTCATGTGAGTGTTGACCCGAGAGGAACGATTGGCTGCATATCAAAAGAACACCTGTTGGGACCAGAATAGATCCGGCATTTAACGCCCCAATACATCCCTTTCCTTATTGCTCACATCTCTGTAATAAACATACATCTGATGTGGGTTTTTTCATGTGGTAACAGAATACTGTACACATCTTTTTATGTTGTGATTTATAAACTCTGGAAAAGCTACACATCTTCCACTCAGTTTAATTGTATTTTTGGCTTCTGCAAAGTCATTTTAATTTCATTCCCGTCGTGAATCAAACCAAGATTAAATCATATTTATTGATCCCCGCTCTGACAGCTTGGACAACTACCAGAAAAAAAACAATGATTACCTCAAATAAATAAAGAAACAATATGATTCGATACTACCCACATCCGCACAGACATACATGTGTATTCAAGCCACGTCACCTCTGGACTAGATAAAAATAACGCTGTTTGTTCAACGGGGGCTATAAAGCTTGACGGCTCCTCCATGTGAGGGCCAACACAGTGTGTAGCCTTGGACCGGCAATATAATATAAATAGGCTTAGAAGAAGAGGGGATTTGAAGGAATCTGCATTAACAGCCTTGAGCAGGGAAACTATTCTTGAGCGGGTAAGTACTGTGCAGTTTATACTGCAATGAGTGCTGTTGTGTGAGGGGGGGGAGCAATGAAAACGTCTATTTTATATGGATGAGTCTGTCTTTTCCACTGCAGATGTGACGCCTGAGAGCACATAATGACTGGAGGTGGAGGGATGTGTGAAGCCTGTTGTCTGTTGTGGGTCTAGCAAGGTTCACATACCCTGCAGAACGAACTAAACGTCCGTTTATTCTGCAATGGCACATTTGTGATTTAATGGGAAATGACAGAAAATTGCTCAAAGATCTTGTAGATGATCTTGTCACGTCATGCATCTTTCATCTTGATGTCTCTGCTGTCTCTCAGTGCTATTTGTAGGCCTGCTTTTGGGGTTTCTTTAAAAATGTGAATGTCCTCTATTTTGTTTTTAAAAATCCACGACTTTTGATGGAGACACGACAAAGGCAAAAATGTGGCCTGCAACAGACCGTGAGGCTTGTTTTTATCACGGCCTATTGTCGGATATGCCTTTTGCTGCTGAAGCAGGTGTTGATTACCTGCTGCCCCAACCGCACCCCACAACACTGAGTCACCACAACCAAGAGAGGGCCTCGAGCACACAGTCGTAATTGAGCAAAAACAATATTTGACCGATGGTTTCCTGTAGTAAACAAGATTAGACAGACGGATGAACACACACACACACACAGCTAAATGCATGATGCCCCCCCCATTATGAAATCAACTCGCAATGGGAAATTATTCTATCGCCTAATTTTAGCGGGTTTTCCCAAAATATAAACAACAAATAACTTTGCATATACATACATGCACAATTTCTTTGGAACATGGTTATGGTCCGACAGAAGCACTCTGACCGGTGCCTATTTACTTATATATGTGTAAATGTAAAAGCAGCAATTTTTACTCAATAGTAAAAAGTAAACAAATACCCAAAGTACTTATTGTGAAGAGGAGCAGTGTTGTGATGATGGAGCTGAATTACAGCTAAGGAGGAGCAAGAAAACAGGATAAAAGCACAGAGGGAGGAAGAAAAACACGAACTAGCATACAAAGGCACAGAGACTAGGAAGAAATTCAATTAAAGAAAACAGACAGAAATAAAGAGCACACAAAGTTAAAAGTATTATTCTGAGAAATACTGGGAGAAAAGTGGAGACTCTCACGCAAAGTAAAAGGGCCAGTACCGGTATTTAGTGACAAAACGTACCCCTGCTTCCAAAAAATTAATTTGGGTCGATATTCTGCAACTGTGGAGTAAAGAATATAATGCCAACATTTAATCTCTCCTTTTCTTTTCCTTTACTAGTCTGTCTGATGATTTGGGAATTGCTTCATTTTAGTGCTCTCCTTCTTGGAGCACTCACATCCCCGACTCCATCCTCACCCCGCACCACCAGCACTGACGGAGGACCCTGTCGCGTCTACAACTTTGGCCGCGCGGCAGACTGTCTGGGAAGACAGCTCGACAGTGTCCCGTGGAGACAATTTCCATCCACACTGGAAGACATAGATCTCTCCTACAACAAACTTCAAGCTGTCCATGCTGACGACTTCCTCCGCCTCCCTCAGCTTCGCATCCTTAAGCTGCAGTACAATAACATTTCCCTTATTGAAAATGATGCCTTTAAAAACAACGCACTGCTGGAGCATCTCGACATCTTCAATAACTCCCTGCAGGAAATTCCTGCCACAGCTCTGACTCCTCTTTTGAATCTGAAAGAGCTCTACATGTCCAATAACCTTTACAAACATGCAACGTTAGCGGAAAGCTTCTCCAAATTTGATAAGCTCCAAGTTCTGTCTATGGGTGGCCCTTTGGTGATGGGGCTAAAGAAATCAGATTTTCAGCCCCTGAAGAACATCAGGTTACAAGGTTTCGCAATTAAATGTTCCGCCAATCTAAGTTACTACGAGCCTGGAAGTTTAGAAGTCATCCAAACAAAGCAGATGGGCTTTGACATGGCCATAGATCAACGGCCAAATGCTCTCCCTCACATGCTACGTGACCTCGCCAACAAGACCTTCAGTGTCATCCAATTCCGCAACCTCTTTGAGTTCATGTACTACTTGGAAGAGGAGGACATTTTCCAGGGTTTAAAAGACATCACAGCCCAGCAGCTCATCTTTCACAGAGGCAAATTCAATGAGAATCTCCTCCGGATGGCTTTGATAAACTTACAAGTCACCCCCATCAAAAGGCTGAGACTTCAGTACATCGACTTTGCCCGTTCACCCACATTTGTTGACAGCGGAGCAGGTTCCAGCATCACAGACCTGGCACTGGATAAGTTGGATCTTTGGTGAGTACCTCCATCATGTGAAAACGTATTCACGTAGTGTTTACTAAGTGTATATTCTACAGGAATTCATGATCTTGCGATCACACAAATTATGATTATAATTCAAGTGAAACCCAAAATATGTGAGATCTTAAAACCACAAAAAACAAAAAGTGAAACTGGAAGTCTTTTTGTCAATTTAACCAAATGCATGAACTGCAAGCTCCTCCAGAGCAAGCTTCCAGAACTGAACCATTTCTAATCTAATTCCTAAAAATAACCATTTGGGTTTATAGCACATTGGCAGCACTACACGTCACGTACATGATTTATAGCTGACTTGTAATATTTCCACAATTAACTTTTAAAACAAAACACCACAGTTGGTACACAAAGGCAATATATTTTAGGATTTTCAATAATCACAAAAAGCTAAAAATGATCATTAGAAGTTTGCTTTACATGTGCACTTACAGAACACTATGAATCTCTATTTCTTGTAGGTATGTCAGCAATCCAGATGTGCTGCGATTTGACTGGCGCTTCACCTGGTTCAACAAAATTAAGGAACTGTCTATACGGCATGTGTACTTCAACAGTGTGCCCTGCGACGCCTGGGTTGAGATGGAAGGCGTGGAGGTTCTGGATGTCTCCAACAATCGACTGGAGAACGAGTTCATCTTCAACCAGCGGTGTGATTACAAGGGCGCCATGCCAAATCTTCACACCTTCAAACTGAGCTCCAATGACCTGACCAGTTTGAAAGTCTTGTCATCGCTAACGAGGGAGTTCCAGCAGCTGCAGGTGTTGGATTTAAGCAACAACAAACTGGGATCTGCCGACAATAGTCGGGACTGTGTTTGGCAAAAAAACATCACTCGGCTTATCGCTCACCATAACCCGTTGGTGAGTGAAGCCCTCCAATGTCTGCCCACCACATTACACTACTTGGACCTGTCCTACTGCACACTGGACCAGCTGGACATTACGTACTTTAAGAAAGCCACCGACCTAAAAGAGCTCCTGCTGAGTGGGAATAAAATCAAGTTCATCCCATCCATGTGGGAAAGTCCCTCACTGCAGTTCCTAGCTTTGGATGGGAATTCGTTTGGTCTCATAAGCAGGGCATCCTTCCAGGGCATGCCTCAACTGTCTCGCTTGAGGGCAGGGAACAATCCTTACCATTGCACTTGTGAGCTCCACGCTTTCGTCCAGGACACAATGTCCAGAGGAAAGGTTAACCTCACGGACTGGCCTTGGAACTACAGGTGTTACCACCCAGAGGCCTTGCTCAACACAGTCATATCCAAATTCATCCCGGGTCAAGTGGCGTGTGATATCAGACTAGTTATCATCATCTGCATCGCCACCACGGCAGCGGTGATCTTGATATTGATGCTGATATGCTATATTTTCGACCTCCCGTGGTACACTAAAGCCACGTATCAGATCATCAGGGCCAAATACAGAGCTCACAAGGAAAAAGCGCCTGGGGAAAGTGGGACTTTTACTTATCATGCCTTCATATCGTACAGCCACTCTGATGCAGACTGGGTGAGGAACCAGCTCTTGCCTTGTTTGGAGAGCAATGGGAACTCCTATCGTCTGTGTATCCATGAGAGGGACTTCATGCCAGGAAGGTGGATCATCGATAACATCATTGACAACATCGAAAGCAGTCGTAAGGTACCAAAGTGTAGTTTTGTAACAAACTTGTAGATGGCAGAAGACAACAATACAGAATAAAACACAATATTACGAAGCAATTGTAATCCATGTTTTCTTTCTTTGTCTTCATCCTCAGGTCATATTTGTTCTCTCCCAACACTTCGTGAACAGCGAGTGGTGCAACTACGAGCTGTACTTCGCTCAGCAGAGAGCTGTGGGAAAGTCCTTCGGCGACGTCATACTAGTGGTGAAGGAGCCCATGGATCCCAGCTCCTTGCCCAGCAAGTACTGCAAGCTCAAGAAGATGCTGAGCACCAAGACGTACCTAGAGTGGCCCCAGCAGGTCAGCCAGCAGGCGTTTTTCTGGGCGCAGCTGAGAGGTGTCCTGGGCAAGCCAACGATGACGCGGAGGAGGGCGCACAGTGTCAGGAGCAGGACATCATCTGTGGGAAACATTTCTGTGATTTTGACACCCATGGAAGTTGGGAACCCAGGAGTAGCTAACTCTAATGCAGACAAAGGAGCAGAACCCAAGAATGACATTATTAAATGGAATAACGATGAGCTGTCAAATCAGAGACAAATTCCCGTGGTTGCATTTTGACCAAAGGGTTAGAAAAATATATATTATACAGTATTGTCTCAGTAAAAGCCTGAACCCAGGTAGCCTTTTGTGTGCGGGTTATGCCAAAGCCAACATCTCATTATGATGACAATAACACGATCCCCAGCCTGCCCAATGGCATTCTGTCATGTTATCCCCGAGGGTTGGAGCTGGATGCCCTCTGCTCCGCTCTCCCTCTGAGCGTCTCAGTGCCGGGGTGGCCAGCTGACAGCCACTGAAAGGCCACAGATGAGATCTCCCATGTCGCACTCAGGGTAACAAGCGCTGGTGCTGGGAAGATGTGGTGACAGGAGCCACAATGTGAAAGGGCCGTGCTCTGTTACATTCTTGGCCCTCAGAGGTATGAGATCATGAGCGCTCCAGGGCCATGTCAAAGGCCACGCAGGACACACTTCACAATGGGCCTCATGCAAGTACGAACAGATTCGTACCTCTCAGGGATTTAGGAGAACATGCCGCATTCGCCAATTTTCTCGTATTTAAAATTTTCTTTTAGGTACGAACACAAATGACGTCGTAGGAGTCATGTGCAATAACTCTTCTGTCATCAAAGCTTACGTTTTTAACTTTAGGATTTTATATTCCATTTGAATGAAAACCCGATATAAATTACACTTCATAATAATGTTGACTTAGTCTTGTTTGACTCTGCAATTGAAGTACAATATAATTCTAAATTTCAAAATTTCATTCGACTACAGCATCAATATGAACGTTTCAAACTGCAAAACGACTTCAATTATTTGACCCCGTCCCTTTCTCCGTTATCTGTCGCCTTGCTGTGGCCAGACATTTATGATATGGAACCATTATATCTCTATTTCAGTGACAGTACAACCCTCAGGTGGCAATAACAACACTCGTTATTTTTCCCAGTGTCGAGACATTTACAGGTCCCTAAATTCTGCTGCGGTAATCATAAACTGGATGGTGGTGTGGTGGCTAGCTCTGTCGCCTCAAAGGGGCCGGGGTTCGATCCCCGGCTGGACGGCCCTTCTGTGTGGAGTTTGCATAGTTCTCCCGGTGTCAGCGTGGGTTCTCTTCGTGTTCTCCGGCTTCCTCCGACAGTCCAAAGACATGCAGCTTACGTTAAATGATGAATCTAATTGTGTTTGCCCTGCGATAGTCTGGCGACCTGTGCAGGGTGTAACCTGCCTTCGCCCCATGTCAGCTGGGATCGGCTCCAGCCCCTGAACAAGATAAGCGGTTGAAGATAATGGATGGATGGATGAACGTATGCTCATTTATACACATGCTTACGTTGGTAATTTAAGCTCTTGAGGATGGGCAATGCTTAGTGATAGTTGGAAACAAAACATTCATAGCGCTCCTGCACACTGTATATCAGGTATTGAAGTTTGCACTGATGATCATTTAATTTTTTTTTGGATCCTTCGTGTTTCAAGTTGACTGCTCCCGTATTTAACTATTACATGTATTATCACCAATTGCATTGCTGTCAAATATCTTTTTTTACTTAGTGTAGTGTGCATGCTCACACTTGAGGATTCATGTTTCTCCAAAGTTCTTCCAAATGACTTATTTCCTTTCACTTTCACATGCAGTATTGAGTCGGTGTAATGTAACAATTTAAAGAAAGACACTTTTACAGGTTTACATGTGAAGTCATTTGTACAGTTTGCAAATGGCCAGTAGATGACACCCTTGAACTCATTATTTTCTGGTTGAAGCCCTGCAGAGAGAGAGAGAGAGAGAGAGAGAGAGAGAGAGAGCATGATGAGAGGATGAATAGATGAATGAGTTACAGAGTCAGCAGATGATGCAGACTTCTTTAAAGTGTTATAAAATATTGTGCACAGAATCACATCAGACACATATTGGTAATCTGTGTAGTTCCTGCTCTACTCATTATATTTAAAGTACAGTATGTGCCTCGTTTTTATTACTTGTAAAATACTGTACACATTCATAATTCTTATGTATTAGTGTGTAAAGGAATAAACTGTTGAAGTCACGGCTGTGTGATTATGTTGACTGTCTCACGTCCACTCCTAGTGGATCTCTGCGGTTGGTTTTAAAAGCAGTAATCGGAGACGGTTACTTTGGTTTCCCACACAAAAGAGAGATGAGAGGCTTACTCTCACACAAGTCGGTCTCAGTTAATCAAGTCAAAGAAAGGGTTTCATCTTTACTTTTCCTCAAACAGAGAACAGAAAATCTGGCTCTGATCTGCTGAGAGAGTTTCAGGTTTTCATTAATAATGTAGCCAAATGTGAAATTTGGAAACATTATATTGGGTCAAGATAACGCCAGGCCTTCCATCCTGAAAATACAATATTGCGTTGTGCACATGTTTTACGTTTCTGTCCCTGAAGGAACGCTGAGCGCTCAGATGATCTCACACTGTAATACTGCGACCTTCTTCTTATTTGCATAACTGTGTCAAATGCTCTTTAGTTTTGAGAAATGGGGCTAATTTTTAACTAGAAGCATGCAAATATCCATAAAGCCTTTATACTGGTGATCTGGAGATACTGATGTAAATCAACCCCAACACTTTGCATTCTGTGAAAAGAGGACTTCAGATGTCTGCTTCTAATTCCTATAATAGTGGCACTTTGTTTGAATGACATTGGGTTTATTTTAATTATTTTATATTGAAGTAACAATGTTTATTATATATATGTAGAAATGTGGATTGTGATAAAAAAC
Source organism: Pholis gunnellus (assembly GCF_910591455.1). Classification (NCBI taxonomy): domain Eukaryota; kingdom Metazoa; phylum Chordata; class Actinopteri; order Perciformes; family Pholidae; genus Pholis; species Pholis gunnellus. Next base: position 25,426,029 of record NC_136534.1, read on the forward strand.
TATGATTTGTAGAACATTTTTATTTAACCCAATATTGAAATACTTTTCTTAAACTAATAATGATCTCTTTGGGGGTTTATTTTCAGGTGACTATAATTAAATAACTAATTCAAGTCAGAAATAACACTTACAACGGCTGTTTCTTAGTAATGTATAATTGGGGTCAGTCTATGTGTCGGTAGGAGTTTAACGTGCTGACTTCTTCCCCTTCCCCTTAAATGGTCATAATCCGCGTTATTCGCGTTATCACAGATGTGCTTCTCCTGTCATGACGCGGTGAACACAGGAGCAGCAACAGGAGAGCGCGTGTGGTCGCCTTTCATGGCCTGGCGGCTCCGGGGGGGAGGGGCTTATCTGATTCGGGCTCATTTGCACACAGGTGAGAGGAGCCCTTATAACTGACGAGATGAGAGCTGAAGCCACTTCCACTTCCACTTCCACCAGCAGCTGTCAGTGTTCAGGTGAGTTCCCACTTGTTGGTGTTTCTTTGCTATTTAACTGCTAAAAGTTAGTTCTGCGAGACGAGAGTTCAAAATGAATTCTGCCAACTAGGAAACATAGTAAAACAGTTTTTTTTTATTATTAGTTTTTACATTTATTTTTAGTTTCTTGTGGAGTGGCATCTGCAGTCTGGTTGTTGACAATTTCCCCCAAATGCTCGTGCTTTAGTCTCGGTCTCAGTTAATTAACACCCGCTTTTGCATTTGACATTTCAAAGGATTTTAATTAGCTCCCTGATCGCGGCGGGAGTGACTGATTATCAGCAATCATGGAGACTAATCGCGAAGTGATGGAGCACTCACTCCATGTCTCTCTAACCGCAGAGAGGGAGTTTGTTCACGCAGACTGACAACCCTGCATTATTTATGAAAGCGCGTCTCTTCTCATATAGAAGAGGATCATCAGACAATCAAGGATACGAATCACCAGACATTCAAATGATGAAATATGACACACCGTTAATCCTCCAGGTATAGTCCATGTAAGGTAACGCAAGAAGATCTGAATCTAGTTTATGTGCAGGCTGCCCTGCAGGAGGTCTGTCCTTTTGTGCGCCACTGGTTCATTGAGGGTGGAGGAGAGTGACCCCCCCCATGTGGCAGCTTCCATCTCCGGTGTCTGCTAGTGAAAGGGCAGGAGGTGTAAGTTTAGATATTCAAACCGTTTCAACTCCTCCACCTGTATTTTATTCTGGCCTTGAGGTGGGTGACCAAACTGTTGTGAATAAAAAAAAAAAAAATTGCTCTGGTTCAGGCAACAAAAGCACTTTGTTGTAGTTCTGGAAGATCATCATGGTTTGGCTTAAAATAACTCAGTAAAACATAAATGCAAGTATGGAAAACGCGTCACAAACATCACTAACTTCTAAATACAGTTTTCGGACATGAACACTGGTCTTCTTACTGATAGTCTTGTTTGCTTGAATTAACTACCTCCCATCCCGCCCTGTGTGGCTTTTTATTGGTCTTTATACGACGTCATCACACTCCTGCTGTGTTAAATAATAATCTGATTGTTTTACTTTAGTTACTCTAAAGCTTGGCGAGTCTCATACAGATGCCTTGTGCTGAATAATATTTAAAATGGTTCATGTAATAATCATGACACTTAATACATAATCAAGTAGTTAGTTGGAGGCATGGGGAAGGCCTCAGACATTAATGACCATGTTTAGGTTTCTTAATTATTTAAGGAAGTTAGTCCTGTTTAGTGTAAAATGGTGTTTTTATCTGCTTCTGGTCTGGAGATTGTACATAAAAAGGACCGAAGCCGACTCATCGTTAGCTGAGTTTTATTTAAACAAATGTGAACTCCCACATATAACCGTGTGTTCGGGACCTTTGCTTGAGGAAATTCTCTAACTGGACCTTTGAATTTAAATGTAATACCCAGTTTTAAAAGAACAGTTTAGAGAGTTGGGATTTGCTTTTTTGCAACTTGTAATGCTTTCTTTACTCTATGTTCATGTTAGTGGAGTAAAAGGCTTTCAGAAGTGGGACCTTTATTACTTGAGCTGAAGCGTGTTTTGTTTCCTCCACACTAACATGAGCAGCATCTCCTCCACTGACTGAAGTCGATGGTTTGACAGATTAAACTGGTTTCAGAGATAAAAACGGTTCCTCGGGGCAAGTCTAAGCAACACAATGCCTCGTATATTCCCTCATTGTTTTACTTTCAGGAAAAGTTTTCAGTACATAAAAAAACAATTGACCCTCTGCCCTTCATCCAGAGTAACCGCTTTGGTTACTGAGTACATTTGTAGTGTTTTCCTCCCACAGAGTCATTTGCTCTAATGGAGGCTGCTGGTCCTCTGCATACAGATCTTTATCACACTCTGATTGATCGAACTTTTTCTCACACTGGAAATCTACAAATTTGCTAAAATGCCATTTTCCTCATGACTTCAACTAATCTGCAGTAAAACAGTGTATTTGGTGACTTTCTGCATTTGTCCTTCAAGGCGTTCGTTGTAAGACTACAGAATGAGTACCCAACTGCAAGCCGCTATGGAGGGCCTCATCTCCGTGTTCCACTCCTATTCTGGGAAAGAAGGAGACAAGTACAAGCTGAGCAAAGCGGAGCTGAAGAACCTGTTGAATGGGGAACTCGGCGATTTCTTAGCAGTGAGTATCTTATTGGTTTTGCTTCAACTCACAATACTCTGGAATTTCTGACTTCGATACCTTGATGGGTTTTTTATGCCACAGGGGGAAAGTTGACATAACATAAAATATTATATTCTTTTTAAAAAGATGAATAGTTTGTTACAACTCTTAATTAAACAGAGCTGGTGTATCATACATCAATAAAGCGGAAAATGAGTATTGAAACTAATTCAAATATTCACTGTTGATACTTTTGTATTTTTAACCCTAATACGATGTAGAATACAAAGTGTATATACCAGGAAGTACTGTTGGATCTAGAATCCACAGGACACTTATTTCAACTATTATCGTTAAATCTCTGACCTGACGTGGAGGCAGTGTTTTGTTTGTCCATGCGGGGCTACCGTAGATACTCTGAAGAGAACCGGCGTCTTTTGTAGTCATGAAAAACTCATTCTGGTCCAACTTTGATCTTAACATGACCGCAGACTAATACAACGTGTTCGTGATCAAACTTTGTCAAATGAAAAAGGACTAAATTCTGCAAATGGGTTGTGGAAAATCTACTTTCTCTTATCAGGTATAAGAAAAACAATTTGCATGTTGATAAGGTTTTTAAGGGGTGCAAAGAATATTCTAGGTCCAAGATGAAACTGTCAGAGGGAAAGTCTCAGTTACAAATCCTCCTGCTGCTTCAGCACCGAGGACGGCGCTGTGGATGCATAGATGAGGCCACTGATGTTACTGGACCAGGCTCGGGGTCGTTCTAGCTTTGACCCTCCCCAGTCAGATAAAAGATCGACTAATATGGGATCTACCCAATGCTTCCGTTTCAGGCCAGCAAGGACCCCGCTGTGGTTGATAAGATTTTGTCCGACCTGGATGAAAACAAGGACGGTCAGGTGGACTTCCAGGAGTTTGTCGTCCTGGTCGCTGCGCTGACCGTCGCCTGCAACGAGTTCTTCATCGGCTGCCACGAGAGCAGCGGAGAGAACAAGGCGCGCCCTGGTTCCAAGAAAGTCTAATGTTTCACAACTTAATCAATAACAATTTCTATACATTTAAGTCATTTGTATGGATTCGGCTTAATCACAGCACCTTGTAATGACTCGGAAGATAAATTAAAGTCTTCATTCTCAATAAAGATGTCATCCTGTTCGTACATGTCTCGTCTTTAAGATGCAAGCTGCACTGATTAATACTCATTTCATAGAAGATTACAGAAATCTGTTCCAGATCGATTAACGCTGCTGCGTTGTGAAACCTGAGTAACCCAAAACCAGATCACATGAGGAACAGTGTTAATAAGCCCACTGGCACCACCCAGTGTCTGATGGGGGTAATGCATGACGGTCCTGACGTCATCTCATTCCTCCTCAATCCAACAGAGCCGCTCGTCCAGCCGCTCTGCCTTCTGTTTTATTCTGAAAGTAAACACGCTGGCACAATAAATGACGTCAGTCCTGGAGGCTCAGACACAATATTGCTCTTCCTTTCAGAGAGAATACTGCAATATCACTTTGACTATCACATAAAACATTTACTGAAGCGTATATGAAATGATGAGGACATTTGAAAACAATTAGACTGTGTCTTTTGTACGGCCAGGGTTGCAGTAAACTCATGCATGGGGTACGAAATGACTCCTGGTTTGACCTTTTCTCCCCACAGAGGGATTGGATGATGCAAAATATGTAGCTGCCTGTGAAAGTTATGCAATTTGTACAATAGGGAAAAAATGCAAACTGTTATGTTTAATGTAGTAATTCCACACATTACAATTAAACTTTCAGCAAAAGTTAGGGCAACACTAAATATGTTTCTAATAACTCTTACACAGCAGATATCCTGGCAAAGTGTATTCAGTTCTCCCAGAACCAAAAGTAGCATTCAAACCAAAAGATCCAGTTATCTTCAGATAAACTAAATGTGTTCAGGAATACGCATGTTGTAGGGCTTAAAAAGGTATGAAGCCTTTATGGGAATCGATTGGCAAAAATTGAATAAAATGTTTTTTAAGTATTTAATCGCTTGAAAACAAACCAGTGGCAGTGATTTAAAATCAAAAAAATAAATCTTGGCTGCAATGTATTGATTGTAATTCATGTGCTTAGATCTGTTGCAACACTGAAACTATCACAAAATATTTCAACTGATGCCTTCGGATGTTAATCCGTTTCACAATCCTCACTTTGAGTGATGAACACACAACTTTAGCTCCTGTTTCACACGACAGACTTCCATACTTGTGTTTTCATCAAGTGGCGCCAGGGCGCTTTGAAAGATGAGACAAATATCCTGCACCGTTCAGGATTCAAGAAGCTTGGCAGCCCAGTCACCAGGAGAAAGTGTTCATAGCTTTAGATATTCATGTCGCACCTTCAAAAACAGAGTTCACACAGAGCTATGACCGAAAGCTGAACAGAGAACAAACCCTGATCAAAGATAAAACAATAAAACCAATCGGTATAAGAACCATCTAAGAAATACAATAAAACAATTTTGTCAAATAAAATCAAATATAGCAGTAAACATCACCACCACATAAAAGCCAGTCTGTAGGAATGGGTTTTATGAAGTGATTTGGCATTGCAAGGTCCCACACCGTCTGAGTGTTCCTCAATGATTTATTTTAATTCACTTGTTCCCTTTTTTAGGATCCAAGCTGGTCCTCTCAATAATGTCTCGAAACTTATTTTTACAGACAAATCAAAGAAGCTCGCAAAAGACTTCACTCAGGAGCTTTAAATGCTGCGAAGCAGAGTCGTCTTCAAGTATTCTAAGAGGAGATGAAGAGCGCTGTGGAACGTCATCACGATGAAGAGGCTTCACAGACCTGCATGAAGGCTCCTGACGTCATCCCTTCCTCACCAGCAGCTGTGCTCCTTCTGTCTGGTGCTGAAATGCAAACGCTCGCTGTGCGTTCAGAGGCACCGAGACGTCGGCTCTCATTCGTCGGACACATTAACGGTTGTTTGCTTCAGATGAAGAATAAGGTCACGTTGACTAGCGGGCCAAAACAGACATGTTTTGAAGCGACACACTGCAGGCAACAGAGGACTTTATGCACCATTTGAATTAGTGTCTGGATGGATCTACTCTTTGTATTGACAGAGTTGCGTTGGTGGTACATCAGGTGCTAAATGACTCATAGTTTGATATTTTGTTCCAGAGTGATTGATTAATGCATTTTCTACTCAAATCAGTCAGAAAGAATTGAAAGATGTAACTGCTTTGTGCATAGAATGAATCCTAAGAAACACTCATAACGCATCTCCTGATCCAGTGATTCATTTTAAATTATTAAAAATGATCAGTTGATCAATTTGGTCTTCAATAGCTAGAAATCCAATTTACAAATGAAATGTCTTTCTTTAAAGGCAAGTTCAAGCAGAAGAAGAATTCAAAACCGCAGACCACAAACTAACGGGTGATGTCATGATAACTACGTCCACTTCTTATATACGGTCTATGGATATCACCTGTTAATTGATCTTTGGAGGTGTTGGTGGGCCTTTGGACAGAGCAAGGCTTCCTTGCGCTCAGTCGTTATGCTAAGCTAAGATAATGGGCTGCTGACTGCAGCATCATCTGGAATAGAATAATAGCCTCTTCTCATCTAACACTCCAAAACCAAACCGGATAGCTACAGAAAACATCGAGGCCGGTGAAGATGGTGATACATTGTAGTTTTCATTCAAATCCATAAATACAAGGTTCTAAGATTTGAGTTTCTTCATCTCCCTGAGATATAGAGACAGAGACGTGACAGAGAACTTACACTGAGGATCCTGACATGTCACTCTAAAAATATCTAAAAAGATAAATTCTCAGCAGGCAGAGAGGTGAAATCGGTACTGCACAGCCTCACATCCTCTGTATTCATTAACACATGCACGCACGCGGCGAATTAGCATCCAAGGTTGAACGCAGCCCGCAAAAAAAAGAAAAAGGACCGCACACAAAGCAGTCTGGAGACACTCGATACGGGGCTCTCACAAAGTCTTGTTCAATTATGTAACGGCAGCTTGTCTGACAGCCATTTATGCAGAAACTCCTCAAACTGAAGCTCTGGTGGCGCGATGCTGCGGCCGTGAGCAGAGACCGTAAAATGCAAAGCAGCATTTGTGGAATCGAGATAAGAGAGATGAGGCCTTAGAAGGGCGGAGCCTCATGGGAATCAACCAATCAGCAGCTTTATAACCACGCGCTAATAGTGCCATCAAGTGTCAGGAACTGCAGACAGTGGAATCCTTCATCTTGAGCACATGCTCCACATCGGAGAGGACCCATACGCGGGGCTCCCGGTCCGGGACGTGCTGCAGGGAAGTGAAAACAGGAGTTTGGTTGTAACGATGTATCCCTGAGGTGCAGTCAGTGAGGTGTGATGTTGAACAACATGCTGGGTCACAAAACACTGGACCGTGCAGCTCTTTAAGTACAATACCAAAACCTTTGGTTATGAGAAATTACTAGAAGTAGAAGAAAATTATTTTAAATCTGGGTCAACTTTTTGATGTGAAAAGTGTCCAGTCATGAAAAAGGGCATTTTGCCCCCGGGACATGGAATTGGGTTTATTTAACAATCATTATTGGATGCAGCCAGGAAACACTAAGGTCATGAGTCCAAAGTCACCTCCACAAACGTTCCAATACAATCTTCTTTATATTGTAGCTCCCATCACGAAGAGATGTGTTTGAAATCATTATTTGTATCGCCTTAAAAATAGTCAAACTGAAGTGTTCATAATCTTCACTCCTTAAAGGGGCGGGGCTCCAATTGGACATTGCATGCGATACGACGACTGACCAGCAGAGGGCGACACAGACCTCACAATGACCCTCCGCCCTCACAGAGCCACTGTCATTATGTGAACTTTACTTTTTGGTTTGGATGAGTTCTGCATGGATGGATGGATGGATGTGGATGGATCATGTTTTTACAGAAAATGCATCTGACAACATCCAACAAAAGATCACAAGTAAAACATTTGGCAACAGCACCCACACATAATTCACATGGATGTAATTCCATGGCTTATTGAATTTCATATTTTGCTAAAAACAGACTGGAGACAATTAGTATATCTCCAAAGTTTTGACTTTTACTGGGCAGTAGCAACCGGAAATACAGCAAACCGCTCCATAAACTGAAGAGAAGCCAAGAACAATAACTCTGGCAGGAAATCTGAGGCCGAATCACACCAGAGAAGGCTGAGATATACTCCCACATATACTCCCACATATACTCCCACACGCTGACGAGCTGACTGATCGGAGCTGTGTGAGTCCTGATCGCAGGCAGCTGCAGAGACTCGGCTCTCAGGGAGGCCGGTATATAAGGACCTCTGGTGGTTCTGGACGATAGCACAGCCAGCATGAGGAAACTACTGTTTCTTATGCATGCAAATCTGACTTCAAAACAGTGTCATTTTGCTTCGGAGTTCATTTTGTGTATCTAATAGCCTTGCTAGAATTAGAGCTTGTGTTTTTTTTTGGTTAAATTCCTTCCATGAAACAGATTAATTAAACCTCTGCAAACTATACCATAATGAGAATTGATTTGAAGCGTTCCTCCCCTCCACTCGCTGTTTGTTTCTCCCGTCATTAAATTGGACGTAGCTGTGCATCGTGTGCAGTACCAGCCGAACGTGATGCTGACGCACGTCAGCAGGCCGACGGTGTGTTTTACGACTGAGGTTGTACAGGAAATGTGCAGTATGGATCTTATTAACAGTGAGAGTCAAGACCGAGAGATTCAATATCCTGACTTTCCTGTCTGGAGCGACGGGTTCGTTAGAAAGTGTTTACACAGCCACGCATGAGTGTGTGTGTACTCTGACATCACGGCGTAATTAAGCTGTATTCAAAGAGTCCCATGTGTGAAACCAATCTTGTGGCCGATTACCTACAAACATACGATAACACCGAGTCTTTCCAATTTGGTGAAGGAGATGCTGTTTGCAGAACTTTAAATGTATAGACTGAATATAATCCTTTGGACCAATGTGATTGAAACATGGGAAAGTTCAGAGACAGACTGTGTTCATTTAACGAGTGGAAGCTCGTTAAACCGACCTAATTGGAAAACGACATTGAGGAGTGGTCATTTCTCTCTTCTGGTAATGCATTTGTGTACAAATGCCTCTTTATGTGCACATCCGTATGTTTGCTTACAGGCGAAGCCCGTGTCGGAGGGCGGCGTGTTTGTCTCCGCGGTGTACCGATCCAGTTAGCCATTAACAGACGGGTCAGCTTGTATTACCTTTCTTCTTTTGTTTGAGCTGAAGTAAAACCTTGTTCTGTGGTTTTACTGCTTCGTCCTCCCATTTTGGGTTTCCCGGCGCCCTCCAACACGTCTGCCCTCTGGAGCTGCTCCCTGTTTACTGGGAGGAAACCATCAGCACACTGGCTCAACACAAGGCTGAAAAAAGGCTGTCAGCTCCATCTATCATGGGAACAATTACAGTTATTTCTTTATTTTTTTCAAGCGACCAATTTTTATTCAGTCATTTTTCCAGTCAAAGTCGCAGAGGGTCCAAAAGACAACAACAGTGGATGATTTCACAGACTTGGATGAAACGTATTGTCCTGGTAGGCTTGTAATTCGATATGAATAGAGATCCAAACCCTCGGACAATTAGACCCGATCGACAAAGTGGACTGGAACACATGTCATCTTACCTGCACTTCACATGGACATGACACTGTGAAGCTGGTCCGCTCAGGTATAGACGTATTAGCGCACAGAGTATACACTGAATATAGCTTGGACCTGGCCCGACTTTAAGTCCTGGGTTGGTTTCTAGGAACCATGAAGACCAGTTCCCAAGATGGAAAGTCAAAACAATCAGCAAAGTCATGAGGATTCGTCCTCTGGACACCACGGATATTTGTACCCACATTTAAAGATAATCCATCTTAATCCATAGTTGTTGAGATATTTCACTCTGGTCAAAGCTGCCACCAACATCTCCATCCAAGAGCAATGCAGCTAGTTTGGACAAAAATACTCTAAGAAAAGATGAATCTCTATGAACAGATGTTTGTATATGAAGCAGAATCTGTGGGCAACGGGACAGGATTTGGGTTTTGGAAGCGTTCTGTTACTGTAGAAGTGGACGTAGTCATCCTGACGTCAACCATTGGTCTGTGGACTGATGTTATCGTGTTGTTGTTTCTAGCAATCAATGAAAGGAAGTGACCATATTTAGAATGCGGAGGACTGACGTAGAGACGCCGTCCACGTCTCTGGCAGAAACCTGTCAATCACAGTAAGCCCCGCCCTAAAGCATCCCCTGCTTTATGGTCTGTTTGACTCTAAATGGACCATCATTTACTAAATGAACATCATGCTGTATTGAAGAAGACTTGAAACTAGAGATTGAGACCATAAACTCATGTTTACAATGTTTACTGAGGTAATAAATCAAGAGAGAAGTAGAGTCATTTTCTCATAGACTTCTATACAACCAGAGGAGGCGCCCCCTGGTGGACATTAGAGAGAATGCAGCTTTAAGACACTTAAGCATTGGCTTCACTTGAATGCAGGTAAGCGCTCCGTGTCGAGTAAAAGAGGTGGAATGCATTGTCCGAAATGCAATCTAGTAGCCCATCAGCTATCTTTTGATGACAATTTAGCTTTTTTATGAGCTTAAAACTAGCTTGTAAATTGGCCATCTGGGAAACAATCTCGTCAAACGCGTCTTTTTCAACTCCACTCTGAACTTTAAGCAATAAGCAGAACAGAAGAGGAAGCCTTGGCCCAGATATTAGCTGGCTAAACCCGAACTTCAGACATAGAGAGGTTTATCTGTCGTCTGACCGATAGCTGATGGGTTTCGAGGTCTTAGAAAGTTCGTGGTCATGGTTAAAAGAAACAGAATTCAGGATGCGGTTTAACAATATCACGCTACCTCCGCCTTTGCTACTGAAAAGGACCGTCGTTATTCACACAGTAAAAAGTAATGATTATAAGGACTTTCAGCAGCAGAAACACGCATTTAAGAAGTTCATAAAAATAAACAGTAACGCCCACACATCAAATCAGAGAATTTTCTGTGATGATGAAAGGTAAAGGAAAAGGTACACAGATTGTTCTGAGGTAGAAAGCGGAATACGCTGAACGTCTTGAAGCGAAGGTTGAAACCAAACGACGCCGGGGACCCGGTCCTCGTTATCAGACGATACTTAAGGTTTTTACGGCTCGGAGTGAAAGAGAGTTATCAGTGCATCCCTGCTGTTTGCTTAGTTTCTCCAGTGAAAGATGGACCTGGACAAGCAGGCGATAGGACTCAGGTCAATGTTTACCTCTCACCTTTCTTATCGAGCTGGGAGTTTGCCCTCCGCCCAGACAGAAAGCCCTTTGCCTCTCCCCTCAGTGTTTCCCCCGCTTCCCCTTCACGGCGGTTACAAGGCAATGACGTTACATTCAACAGAGAGCGGCCTGAGGAATGTGTACTATGAACTTGAAAGAGTGAGCGTTGCCTTGTCGACTACTAACCCTTTTCAGACCCTGATCCTAGCTGTAGCGAACATTGACTAAATGCTTCTTATCTCCTTCTGACTTCGCCCTCAGTCCTGCTCCGCCTCGTTTTCCTCTCGTCTTTCAGAGCAGGTGCAGTCGTTCAAAAGAACCTTAGAACTCTGCCAACATGAAATGTGTCACGTCCATTTAGTAGCTTAGTGTTTCGTGGATAACTGGCCAAACGACGGAAGGACGTGTGGATATTATCAGAAGAACAGTAAACTAACGAACAGGAGGTGACCTGAGCCGTTGACATCAGTGATGATAACTTGCATCCTGTTGTCATGCAGTGAATGACGTGAAATTATTTCAAACTAACTTTATTTTATATCTTGGGACGAACCTGACTTGTTTCTATGCAGCCGCCAAGTTTAAGATGCATATAACGTTTGTCTGTCGGCGCCATGATCTCCCCCCTATAGGTCAGAGGTCACGATCAGCTCCCCATCCATCCTTCATCACATCTCTCTTTCTGTTTCATGGATGTATGAAGACATGCTGCTTTTCTGGACTCCTCCGAATCTTTTTTCTGGCCCCTCGATGGCCTGAACATCTAACAATCAATGAATTGAACCCGAACTGAAGCTTCGCTTTTAAATATGTTTGTATCAACAAAGGGTGAAATGACTCTGTGTAACGTGGTTCCCCTTCTCAACGTATCCTCACACAACGGTGTGTATGAAATCTTACAGAAAGAACGTAAAGCCTCATTTCCGTGACTTTCCCCACAAAAGTCCATCAAAACGTTTCAATTTCTGCTCATTATCTGATTTCAAAAATAAACTTCAGTCTTCACAGGAAACAACTTTATAGACAAAGTTCAGGAAAATATTGTGAAATACTTAATTAGGTTTGGGAAACAGAAGGACTGAATGGTTGTGGTTTTGGTTGGAATAACTGCAGCAGCGGAGTTATTACAGAAGTTACGTGACAAATAATTCAACGTTGACTTCTCTTTTCAGTGGTCTCCTGGATGAAAGACACATTTCTTTACACCCGTAAAGCTTTTGGCGTTCTTCTTCTAAACCTCCTGGTTCATGATTACGTTGGATGCGACCTGATTTCGTGGGATATACCTACGAATTACTACAAATGCTGCATGAGTAAAACCTGACCTTCTGCCCTGACACACGTTTCTCAAGGAAACAAAAAAGGCATTTCAAGTTCAGTTGTAAAACTATCATTAAAGATGATGCATCTTTTATTCCCCAGACTCCTCATCACTTTACATAATCTTTGAACTTTTAACACTTTGTAACACCACGCCATGTCATTCTTACCAAACACAGCAATTATTGTCTATGTCAGAGGTGTATGACTCCTTTATTATGTGTCCGTATATATATATTTATATGTGTGTGTGTGTGTGCGTGTGTGTGTGTGTGTGTGTGCATGCCAAACCCCGCGGCCCTGCCCCGTGCAGCAGTCAGGACAAAGGCACGCCGTCCCGCAGCAGACAGAGAGTCTGCAGGCAGAGTGAACACAAAGATAAATTACGTCGACTAATGGCTCATCAAACTGTCACACTGGGCCCAGACAATGCACGCAGTGCCGTGCAACCACAGAAGAAGAAGAAGAAGAAGAAGAAGACACAGAAAGGCTATACTTAAAGCGTCGGATGTGGAGCGTCACTCAAGATTACTCAACGAGGGGCACGACCTGCGCGGGCTGTCTTGACGGAATGATTAATGTGTGTGAATGTGAGACGAGCAGCTAATAAAATAACAACAGTTAGATACATACTCTACTGTAAATACTTTCATTTTTTTTAAAGTTTGTTTTTAAACTACCAAGGCCGCAGGAGGGCTGCTGGGAATGTCGGGGTTCCACGGAGCCAGTCAGAGGTTGCTCAAGGGCAAAATGGACGTATACGGTCAGTGATGCCACCAAATGTCACCGACGGGACGTTTCGAAGGCTCGAGTTTGATTTCACAGCTAACTGTCGTCTTTCTCAGTCTGAGGGCGGAGCTGAGTGAGCTGTCGATTAAAGCAACAGACCCTCTTCAATTCATGCAAACGTTGTCAATAAACAAACAAAATAAACTTTATACGGGGCTGGGCGATATGGAGAAAATCCAATATCACAATATGTCTGAACAAATACCTCGATATCTTTAAATATTGTAGGGTGCTTTGACAAAATATATACACCACTTATACCATATTACAATATTCAGTTTCAATACATTGCCCAGCCTATCTATATATTTATATTTAATACTCACACAAAAACGTAATATTCATTGTAATATATCATATGGAACGTCTTCTCTTTGTCTCACATTATCGTCTTGTCTCGTTATCTTTTGTTGGGTTTTTTTGAGCACTGGTCCCATAAAACACATGTTTTTTACGGCAGCTGTACCTTTGACACCGACGCTCTGAATCTGCGTTACAAAGCTGTGACGGTTTCAAACCAAACTGCAGCTAATTCCAAAGAAACAAATCAGTCGACTGAATGTGCTTTTCCCAAAAGAAACAAAAACATCCAAGTCATTTGGAGAGACTGGGGAAATAATTACTCACACGCAGATCTGAGTCAGACTGTAAACCATTTACAGTAATAATCGTTATCGGCTGGTAAAACTAAAACCAGTCTTCAGTCTTTATGCTAAGCTAAGCTAACCATCTCCTGGCTCCAGCTTAGTATTTACTATCCTATTGTCGAAATCTACAAATAAAGCGAATATAATATAAAAATCATTTTCAAGACGTGCTTTGGATGAACAATGATCTATAGAAGGATCTCAACTTTGAAAAGAATAAAAAGTGACTGAAAGTAAAAAAAAGGTGCATCTTATAAATTATTTTAAAAGAGTTCTTTAGAGTTTGAGAAGATTTTCCATTAAAAGGCAGAAACCACACAGGGAAACTGTAAGTTTCTGACTCAAATCAGAGGAATCCTTTTCTTGACCAAACCGGCCTCGAACTTCGTGCTTTGACCACAAAAGAAAATAAATGTGTGATTCTAAGGAAACAGAAGTCCTGAGTGGGTGTTTGGTCGGTGACCAGTGAAAGCGTCTCGTCTCCAAACTTACTGAAACGTTTCTTATCGAAAGCTTCCTTCTGTAAATGAACACGTTTCTACCTTTGTTTGCCGACTAAAGAGGACAAACAGAGGACAGAACGGCGAACTTGTTTCCAGCAGCGCCTCATTTCAATGCATTCCTACTGGGAGCCGCCCAGTATTACCAGCCTCTAGTCCATCTAATGTAACCGCTGTGACCTGACTGCAGCCTTTGTGCACCGCGGAGAACAAAACGCGTCTTCACAGCTTCCTCTCAAGCCCGCGGGGATGGTTCTGTACTCAACTTTTATCCGGACTTTAAGATTTAAACACGAGCAAACACCCCGATGAGCGCGAAACGGTTCAGTTTGAGGCGTTGAAACCGATGGAGCGTCACATTTTCTGTCATCATCGTGACCGGTCAGTGCAACTCCCTTTCAGGGCAAAGTGAGGACACTAAAACCCCCGGGGGGATAAAGCGTGAGTGTGTGTGTGTGTGGTTTGTTAAAGACTGATGGTAGCTGTCAACCCTCTCCGGCCCTCGCAACCCCTGGCGCAGAGTCCTGTGTCGGTTATAACCCTCACACACACACACACACACACACACACACACACACACACACACTGTGTATATATGGGTATTATCAGGAATGGAGGGCATCCTAATGAATGACCGTTGACCCCCAAAAAGGGGATCCGGGCAGGGGAAGTTGAGAGGAGAGGTGAAGAGGGTAGACAGAGGGTAAGGGGGGGGGGGGGGGAACGCCCCGGCGCCACATTATGCCTCCCGTCAATCAAACAGACACCCGTAGGGCGAAGCGTTGGATCATCCACTGAAAGTGATCAACCATCAACGGGTCCACCGCGATGAGACAAAAAGACACTGCAGTGACAGACGCCTTCCACAAGGATCCCAGAGGTCAAAGGTCAACGTCCAGAGGCCGGTGAGCAGCTAAAATGTAGATTATTGTAGAATTAGGTTTGATTTCAAAGTCTATTGGGATCATAGACTGTATGTAAGAAGTGGGCGTGGTCACCTCAATGGTTTGTGGACTGACTTGTTGAAGCCTCGAGTTCGGCGACGCAGCCTTCGCCATGTCGTTGTCTTCGCAACCAACGAGCAGAAGTGATCATATTTGGAATGTGGAGGAGTGATGTAGAGACGTGGTGTACGGCTCCGGTTAGCGGCAGCGACCTGTCAATCACCGTGTAGCCCCGCCCCTAAAGCATCCCCTGCTTTATGGTCTGTTTGACTCTAAATGGACCATCATTTACTAAATGAACATCATGCTGTATTGAAGAAGACTTGAAACTAGAGATTGAGACCATAAACTCATGTTTACAATGTTTACTGAGGTAATAAATCAAGAGAGAAGTAGAGTTTATTTTTTTTACAGACTTCTTTTTGCGACCAGTCGCCGGTGAGTAGAGAGAAGTTTTAAGACACTTCCGCATCGGCTTCCCTCGGCAGAACCGGAGGTTTCCGCCTGATTGGGACACAACATTGAGTGGATTATATCAAGGAGGCAGTTATATTAGAGTTGTACGTTTGCTTGCTGTAAATTGGGTTTATTGAACAGTATATATACAGTAAGCAAGCTTCATTTAATGAAAATTAGAAAAGTTTCCAATGAAACAAGACAAATTGAAATACTGTATTTATGATCAAAAGAATATCTATCTTCACCTCGCTAAAATGAATGCAGTCTAATGCAACAGCTCTGTAATAAATGCTTCCTTCATGATGGTTATAATGTATGTTTCATACCCTCATTGCTATAAATTGGGAAGAAAACACAATCAAGTTATGGCAACGGCAGCGCATGTAGATGTGGCGGCGTCCCGTGAACTTTTTTAATTTGTTGTCCAAAATGTCGTCTTTATTTCTGGAGCACGTTTGGCATATGACAGAGACACACATCAACACTGGAAAAGGAAGTGTAGGGTTTGGATAAAGTGCCGAGGACCTTCAGACAACCATGTCTTCGTGTTCGCCCTCTGCTTACGAAATGTACTCACATTGGCAAAATTGCAGAAAGTTCGGCTTCACAGACAATAAATGATCCTCAAATCCTTGAAAAACACTTTGCACCAAAATGCACACAACGAAAACACACTTTCAATCAAAGGTTGATGATGGGAGTTGGTCTTAAAAGTTTTTTACTGTCATAAATTGTGACAACTGTGTTGACAAAAACAAATGGAACGATACAAATCAGACAAAAGGTTATTGTGAAAATGAATTAGTACAGTCACAGGGAAACTGCACTCAAAAGGTAGAGTAGACAAACTGCAAGACTGGTTACATTGTCCCCAGAGCCAGGAGGAAACAAAGTACCACCAGTGAAAATCTAAATGAAGTCATCATAGGAAGTGCAGCAGAGTCATTTATTTAGTGAACACTCAGCGTCCACAAGAGTAAAAGTAAAAACAGTAATCAACGCTGGGAATGTTCCCAACATTTGTCAAATCCAAGGTAGAAATAAAATGTTGCTCTTCTGTCAGCTTCCCTGATTGCAAAGAGCTTTCAAAACAGAGGATGTCACTGAGCGGTTGAAGCAGAACTGAAACGTGAACGAGTAAGTACTACTCGTGGAAGATTTATGGTCACTGAATGATTCGGTCTTTCTGTTGTGAACGGTGGGTTTTTGGTGGCAAAGCTTTTTGTGGCCAATCTTACAAATAGTTCAACTTTTAAGACGGCAAGGCAGAAAGAAGAACACACACACACACAGAGAGAAAACCTTGGAACCTGTCCAATACTGCTGGCTGCATGTCCAGGTCATCTGTGATTGGCTGAAGCCTACTATAAGCCCCGCCCCCTGTCCTGACCCCCGGGTCGGGGTTTTTAATGCAGCTTCAGCGGGGTCAAGGCTGGGTCGCTGCAGAAACCTAATGACTTCCTCCTAACAAAGACGTGATGTATGAGCGCTGTGATTGGCCCCTGAGATGACCAGCAGGTAACCCCGACACCAGGAGAGAGAGAGGGGGGGGGGGGGGGGGGAGAGAGACAGAGAGACAGACAGAGCGAGAGAGAGAGAGAAAGAGAGAGAGAGAGAGAGAGGGGAGAGAGAGAGAGAGATACAGAGATACAGAGAGAGAGATACAGAGAGAGAGAGAAGGGGGGGAGAGAGAGAGAGAGAGAGAGGGGGGGAGAGAGAGAGGGGGGAAACCTTTATATTCTCACAACCCAGATTTAGCAGTTTTACTAAAATACATTTTAGTAAAACTGCTAAAAAAACTGGTGTCTTGTTTACGATTTGCAGAAACCTTCGAAACTGACTCTCGCTCTCTCCAGCAGGCCAGGAGTCTGAGACGAGCTCAATTCATGTCACGCTGGTATTTGTTAACTCTAGGACCGGTAGGATTCTACCCCCCCCCCCCCCCCCCCCCCCCCACCACTGCAAAGGCCTACAAAACCGCCGTACAGTTACTAGAAATAAAGGTAAATAAACAAAATAATACAGATCTCAGAGCCGTATCAGCAACCTCTTTGACGTCCCGTGCAATTTTACAATGTCTATATATTTTTGTATCGTGCTCATTGATTTATTTACTGCTGCTGCACGTCTCCCTTCCAAACGGACCAATTTGCTTCACAGTGCAAGAATACTACAACTACACTACAACTCATCCTCGCGTCGTAAAAGACACTTAATACCTCTAAAAGCTGCACGCGAGAGACTTTTAGCCGAGAAGCTAACCATCAGTGAAGGCTTTGTAATCCAGACGTGTGTGTGTGTGTCGGACACTAAATCAAATGAATCCATAATAATAAATCCAACACTGACTTGTTTTCTGTGATCATTTATAATTTTGTTTTGAAAACAGGTGTTTTTGCTGTTAGCTGTCCATTCCTGGCGCACTGCCTTGACTCTGTCAGAGGCCGTGTTCCAGATTCTGTGGCAGCTCTGATCTCAAACGCATTGCGCAATGGCACAACATGAGATTAGGAAATGACTTTATATGGTAGTAATGTATAATAATGTGGTCTGACTGCGGTGGGATTTATTTCAGTAGCTTCTGGGCTTCAGACAATATCAAAAACACACATGGAGAAAAAAGTTGTGGTCTAAAAAGGCTTGTATTTATTAGAGTCCTTTGCATTGTAAAAAGGCAAAGGGTCCGCTGGTGGTAATAGTAAAGATTCACACTTTTAGATTAGATTAGAGAACAATGTTTTGTGTAACTCTATGGCCAGGAAATGTCTGACTAATCCCAGCTGCACCCAGAGATCGACCTCCAGCTGTACACTTATGGTAAAGCAAAGTTTGTACTCATTTCCAGTCCAGGGCTGAAGAGAGAACATCATTAAAAAGACTTCATACTTCAAGTTACTGACCTCGCAGGCACAAAACAGGAGAAACCGGAATACTTTTCATCTTGTTTTGATGCGTCTGCAACGAGGTTCATAGGCAACTGAGCAAGCAGGGGTTCGCTTGATGTCGGCAATTGATTAGCGTGAAAAGAGTGAGATGGAAAAAAGGAGTAACAGGATGAGAAGTAAAAAGGAGAGGGAGGATGTTAATTAAAGGTAAAGGAGAGTTCAGGGAGACAGAAGCAGAGCAGCATCCCGGCAGATCATCCAGCAGAGAGCCGCCACCGCTGGATGGTAATTCGCTGCAGCCGTGAGCTCCGGGCTGCTTCCTCTGTCTGCTGCGGTGGCTTCAGGAGGGGATGTGTGTGTGTGTGTGTGTGTGTGTGTGTGTGTGTGTGTGTGTGTGTGTGTGTGTGTGTGTGTGTGTGTGTGTGTGTGTCAGCAGAGGAGGGGGGTCATTTGAGCAGGATACTTGGAAACTCTGATTCATTCAGATGTTGAGTTGAGCTGTAGTAGTTACCGTGGACTGGTTTTACTGGAAGGATTACATGGCACCATAAAACCAGACATCAAACCCCCCCCCCCCCCCACCACCCCCCACATCTCCCAGCACTGAACCCTGTGTTCCCTGTTCACTTTGGGCAACATGCAGCTGTAAACAAACAGCGGTTATATGACCCCAGTTGGAGAAAGAAAGGCTGACCGTGAAGCTCATCGCTGCAGATTTTCACCTGGGAAAATAAAAATGTGGATTCATGAGTTTGTGCTGCAGCTCTGGAGACACGGCTCTGAATTATTAGTGTGGAGGATTTTGGTCAACCCGTTGTCACTCCCAACTCTGTAAATATACCGCCGCTTTGTCAACGCACGAACGCAGCGTAAAGAGCAAGACAGTCCGAGGTCGGATGGGTAAAACAAACACAGGACTCTCACCCAGGAGACCGCTGACAGTGTCCCGTGTGAAACCAAGTCAACGTTGAGTTATTTTATCTCTCTAACAAACACCAAATCTAAGTAGTTTTGTTGTGTTATTAAACTTAGAAAATAAGCAAACCTACTTTTGGAAGTTTATTTTGAAAAGAGACTGAGCGTTTCCAGGGAAGACAGAAGTTTATTTTGAAAAGACACGATGCATCTAACGAGCGGAAACTGACAAAAACGCTGGTGCTCGAGGGGCCACTGAACAGGCGTCGAGTTGGGAGTGAGAATGTGTTGTTTTGGCAACATGAAATTGTAAAGTGAGTTTTAATGCCCACAGGACTGTGTACATATAAGGTCAATGCTAAGACGACAGCGTGCACCAGTCTGTCCGGGGCGACTCTAGCTGAGGTGAAAACACGTCCGTGTTTCTGACCTTTGTGAGTCAAAGTGAACTGAACCACAACGCGTAGAGAAAAGAAGAAAACGAGAGAGATCTGGAGGAGAATAAGAGCACGAACTGTAGTTCCTGCTGGATACACGGTTTGTGCATATGTTACTAGCTTGCTTAAGCTGATGAACGTGAGGTAAAACCTTCATTAAATCACTGATCCAGTTCCATTGAGATTTGCGGTCCTCCTATTTACATTCAATCGTCAAGCAAATTTTAAGCAAATTTTAAGCAAATTTTTGAAATGTTTTGAAAGAAATGTGAGTGAAGCACCTTTCCATCAGTTGATTTGGAGCGAATAAACTCGGCCATGGAAAGCGTAGCTTCATCAGGAGATACACATGGCTGGAATCGCCCAGTAAAAAAAACTAGAAGAAGTAGTAGAGGTCTTTATTCTGGAGAAAAAAAACAACCCATGTATGATAGAAAAGTGAAGAAAGGTAAAGGTTGTTTCAGTTGTTTAAGTTTTAATCGTACTTTAATGTCATTTCTGGCCACGTCGTGTCATGCTGTCTGAAGACAAAGACGATAGAAACGTATATCTGGGACGTCGCAGACGGCAGAAACAACCGATCAGTCATGTGAGTTAAACTTATTCGACAAACATGTTTTCATATTCAATCCAGTGGCAAGAATAACACCTCAAAACGTTTAAGCCCGATTGAAGAAGTTCTACAGAGTTTTCCAAACAGCTTTTCTAATGCGGTACTTCCAAGTATACATAGATATACACAAATAGTACAACGGTCTGCTGTCTGCTCATGTATACACCAATTGAAGGTCTCGCAGCCTAAACACACTCTTTCAAGCTTGAAGTCGAACTTAAACCCTGAGACCGTGAAGTCAAGCGAGCGTTGCACGGAGTGAAACAAAGTCACGTCACGTCTGACTCGATCCCACAGAGCAACAGACAGCAGTAGTCGCACTTTTCCTCAAATAGAAGTTAAGTTTTGCTTTTATTTTCACTCACTCCATCACTCACTCGCTCTCTGCAGGCTGTAAAGTCACGACACCAGAAGAAGAAGCCAAATAGGCAACAAAGAAGGTCAACGCAACCTGTGTCAGCACAGACGGGACGGAGAGGATCGGGTTTCCCGCTAAACCTTTAAGAGGAAGACAACAGATAAACCCCATCAACCTACGTCAAGTCATGAACGCCAGATTTGATGAACTATGTGTGAAGTGAACGCTCTGAAATGAAAGCACAGATATTAGGGAGCACAAGAGAAATTATGATTCCTTCAAAGTTTAGTGTTCATAAATCCTTTCTTAGATGAGCAGTCAAATGTTTTCCCCCTATTTCCCTGTATGTCTCCAGTATTGTCTCGTCCGACACGTCATGACCATCAAACCTTTTCAGACATTTTGCTGGAGGGGAAAAAGCACATGGCGTAAATATTATTATTAAGAGCGATGATGTCATTAGGTATCCAGATATTGGACGTGCTAGTTCACTCTGATCACTGGGACACGAGCCATCAACTGTTTATCAATTACACCTGCAGTATCTGCATGAACACTAGGTGGCGACACACACTGCCAATAACACACACACACACACACACACTCTCTCTCTGTCACACACACACACACACACACGCACACCTGCACACTTACACACACAGTTCTGTCTCCGCTGCATCCTTTACATTTCCTTCTTCTTCCATCAGATCGTTCACACAAACCTTTTCACTCTTTTGACATCAATTATTATTATAATTTTATTTTTCAAATGCAAAATGTTGAGGTAACTGTGGACAGTTGTTGTCGATACATGAAGAATGATGAAATGAACATTTGTAATAATACTATGGAGTACAACCTCAGAGAAAATATGATAAGATCTGTTTAATATCTCATTTACAGTTTTCATCACTTCCATTGCGTCCAGTAATAATCTGTAAAGAAGCAATAAAACTCCTTTATTAAACATACAGTAGTTACTGTATTATTGTTTTCATGAATGTCTTTATATGTTTGCAGAATGTATCGAGACGCTCGTTTGGCAGAAGGACAGAATGTGATGGAATAAAAACAACGGGTTCAGTTCTGCATGTCAGAATAAGATAAGCAGAGATACAGAAAGACAAAGAAGGGAGAGAAAGAAAGAGGAGAAAAATAAATAACAACATAACCGGAGCAGATTGGAGAGGAAGAGAGGAAGAGAGGGAGGAAGAAAGGAGCACAAAACAAGAGCTGGAAGTGAAAAAGAAAGAGAGAGGACGTGAGGAAGAGGGTGAGACAATAACGCACAACACAGAGAGGAAAAAGATGCAGGAGTTGTGGAAGGAGGGGGAAAAAGAGAAAAGGGAGAAGAGATGGAGAGGGAGAGAGAAAGGGAGGAAGAGAGATTAAAAAGGAGAGGAGGAAAAGAAAAGGGAGAAAGAGGGAGGGGGGCAGCATCTGTTTCCTGTCTGGAGTCCAGCTGGAGGAGGAACAAACGACAAAAGAAGAAGAGGAGGACGAGGAGGAGGAGGAAGTACCGGCCGGCCTGAGAACCTCACACACACACACACACACACACACACACACACACACACACACACACACACACACACACACGCAGACTTCCTCAGGGAAAAAACGAATCCTACTTCCTCTTCTGTGTGTGTGTGTGTGTGTGTGTGTGTGTGTGTGTGTGTGTGTGTGTGTTTAGCAGGTGTGCTAACAGCTAAGCTCATTTCAGATAATAACTGCACGTGTAACATCATAAAGTACAAAGCTCCTGATTCCATGGAGGCCCCTGAACATTTCTAGATGTCAACAATAAATCTGAACTCATTTTGGCTCTTTGTGTGTTTGTTTCTGCATTTTCATACAGATTTCATTTCAGATTTTTTATTTTGAAACAATAAATTGTTGATTGATTTTGAATCAAGTTCTCTCTGGTCAACAGTTACACTGTATATGTCTCGGGCTTTTATTGTGAAAGGTAAGAACAGGAGGAGTTAATCTGGTCCTTTGTCAAGGTTGAAATGAGCAATAAAGTTTGCGGTCTTGGTTCACATGTTGTCGAAACACTATAGTGTACGTTTTGAGTATGCAAAAGATCATAAAAATCAAATCAAGAAGCTTTTAAGCCGCATAATATTCATGTTCCGTATGAAAGTATTTATGACACAAACAACAGTTTGGAAAATATATATATTGTGAATTATTGACGAAAAAAGACCACCCGGTGTGCAAAGGCCTTCCCTCTGACAATTTAGCTAAAGATGCTATTTTGTTTGACATTTTGAACATCATTTTACAATAAAACGTGATAAAATAAGGTTGATTATCATAATAAGAATATAGATTTGACTCTTTTTGTTGGATGAGATAACACATGGAAATGAACGGAGGCCCCCCTCGATCCTCAAGCAGATCTTTTGACTCGTCATGTTGCTCCAACTGTAGAGATGTTTGCTGGAGGCGGACGCTCTGTTTGTGGGTGTGTTTGTGTGCCTGTGTGTGTGTGTGTGTGTGTGTGTGTGTGTGTGTGTGTGTGTGTGTGTGTGTGTGTGTGTGTTTGACAGCTCATTCTGAACCTACCAGACAGGAAATCACATTTGGAACTAATTGCATCATTCCATTTTCTTTATATGCAAATGTAGTAAAACTCACTTTCAGAACACACCTCTCAGTCTGCTGATGAAGAAGAACTCGCAAAAAAAACACAGTTTGAGCGAAACATTTCATTAACAGGAGGAACAAATAAATGTATTTCTTTTCAACGATGACGAAAGGATTTTTCAACGAACAGTTTACAGCTTTGCAAACATATTTATCAGTGAAACTATAATAAATATGAAATAGATTAAATACATACTAAATGTCCACAAAAGACACGATAAAAGTGAGCGGGGATGTAGTTACCCTTCACTGTGTGTGTGTGTGTGTGTGTGTGTGTGTGTGTGTGTGTGTGTGTGTGATGTGGAGGAGGGGGGTGGGCGGTAGGATTTCCTGATTTGTTTGTTCCTCTCACACACTTTTCTTCCTGGTCCAGGCTGGATTTAGACTTCCTGTTCAGAGCTATTCTCAGAGCACACACACACACACACACACACACACACACACACACACACACACACACACGCGTACATTCATATGCTCATGTTTATACGTTCATACTCATAAATGTCAGCCTGTCAATGTGTTTTGCACGTGCATGGCTGGGCACATGTGTGAAAAATGTCATAAAAACAATGGCAATAATAAAAACTACACTTTGAATGATTTGAATAAAAGCATTTCCAATTTCATGTTAATTATTGTTGGATACACAAAAGTTACGTCACAAAAGTAAACTAAAGTAACTGGATGAGATCGGCGGGTCTGCTGGGTGAAAGTCCTGTGTTTGTTTCACTCGTCCAACCTCCGCAGACGTTCTTGCTCTTAATGCTACGCTAGTTGCTCTGAGCATCTAATAATGACGCTATAATGGTTTTCCTTGGATTGGAGCTGCTCCATCCGCACTCATAAAAAAGTAATATAAGCGTAAATACGACAGCGTCGTTGTTGTTTGTACCATATGGTTTATACATTTAAACACATAGTTGTGTCCGGTCTCTATAACACGAGGTATCGTAGAGATCTGGGTGAACAACTATGGCTACAATAGTTTTTTCTGATTCAACAACGTCAGGACGTCAGTGATGACAGGAGGAGAATCCCGATGACGGGTTTTTACGACTCAGCGTCACGTGAATTTCTTGCCCGAGTTGAAACATTTTAACTCACGCAAATGAGGCAAATTTCACATAATGTAATTTGCATAATTCACGCCTCCCAGGCAAGATTTCGCCTCCTTTTTGCGACTTTGGATGTAATCTCGTCACGCAAAAATGTGGCTTTGTGTTTGTTGTGAACACAGCGTGGGGGTGGGACTGAGATCCAGAGTGTTTATGAAGACGTTATGTCATGTGACCTTCCGTTCACGTGCTGCTTCGTCACTAAATCACATGACGTTACATCCGTGTATTCACATCTGGTGTTCTTTAACCTTACTCAGTGGTTGGAAAAGAAAGGCAGCAGGTGCCTCATGGCAACAATACCATCACACACACACACACACACACACACACGCTGCAGCTTGAAGTCCAGTTTTTCTCACAGCCTTGACAATCAAAGGGATGAATCCTTTCCATTGTGCCTGTGTGTGTGTTTCCTGTTTACGTTCATAAACAAAGGACTCCCCCTCCATCGGGTCACCGGACCCTCATAGTCACTCTCTCCTCCATTAAGCTCACTCGTTCAGCGACGTGTTGGCCGCCTGCATGAATGGCTCAGCCAAGATCTCCTTCGTCCCCCTTCTCCTGACCAGGGCTGGGATGCAGGTCTGATGCGGGTCAAGTTTTCATGAAACTCAAGACTTAAGCTTTATTTGTTAATTAATGTAATCAAATGGGTGTAATTAAATAAACACGGGTCAGTCTAACGGCATCATATGTACACCTCTTCAATGTATCCTCATACAATAGTTCTTAAAAGTTACTTCAAGACGAGTCATTTCCACTCGTTACGTGCACACGGTCTTTTCAAAATAAAAGTCCGTCACCACAGGAAACAAATCAGTTTGGTTATGGCAACAAAATTCCTTAGTTAGGTTTAGGAAAAGATTGTATCGGCAGAACTACGAAGCCTGACCTCTATATCAAAGGGGTTATTAAGGTGGTCTTTCTTAAGCATCATATAGATGTTTTCAAAAGTCTCTCTTTATGTACATTATTTGATTAAGACCATTTTATTTTGAAAGGCAACAATAACTAAAATCAAGTTTTTTTCACTTGTCAGTCCAGGATGGCGTGAAGAAACATCCGCAGCCTGGGCGGAGTCAGAGAGTCCCCCTTCCCCTCCTCGGCCTGCGATTGGCTGAGAGGGGGCCCGTCAGTCGTCAGTGTCCGTGGAGACGGTAATTACTGTGGGGGGGGATGTTTGTGTGTCTGCAGGATCTTCCAGCGACAAAACACAAAACCACAACAGAAAAAGCTGGATGTCTCATCCTCTCCAGTTATTTATAGGCCTGTTTATTAGACGCACACAGATTCTGTTGTGTGTCTACGTGTGCGCCTTCTGCTGCATGATGGATGAGCTTTGTGCGTGCGTGCATGTGTGTGTGCGTGTGTGTGTGTGCATGTGTGTGTGCGTGTGTGTGTGTGCGTGTGCACGTCTTTTGATCGGCCTGATGAATGAGTACGCTCACAACATCTGCGTGTGTTTGTATTTGTGTTTGTGTGCGTGTGCAGCAGAGAAGTGGGATGATTTTGTTGAAACTTCAAAGCAAAAAGTAGAAAGGAATATTCAGACTTCCTACCGCACACGGAGAAACACACTCGTGCTTCTATAGTTGTGGGGACCCTCGTTGACA
The DNA here is from genome assembly GCF_910591455.1 of Pholis gunnellus. Taxonomy (NCBI): domain Eukaryota; kingdom Metazoa; phylum Chordata; class Actinopteri; order Perciformes; family Pholidae; genus Pholis; species Pholis gunnellus. The sequence goes on from NC_136534.1 coordinate 25,452,208, forward strand.
AAATACTACATTTCCTCCGGCCTTTAACCCTCAAACTAAACCTAAACCTTAACCCTAGAACCAAGTCTGACCCTCAAACGGCTCTTTGAAGTACTGAGGACTGGACCAAATGTCATCACTTTCTAAAAATGTCATTAAAAAACTCAAACTAGTCCTCCCACAGACACACACACACACACACACACACACACACACACATGGTGGGTCTGAGTCAAAGCTGAGGATGAAGGAGGACGGTTGGACAGAATGGATCCTGCAAACCGACTGCTCTGTCATTACCACAGATCTGCTGTGTGTGTGTGTGTGTGTGTGTGTGTGTGTGTGTGTGTGTGTGTGTGTGTGTGTGTGTGTGTGTCTGTCTGTCTGTGTTTACATGTGTTACCATCCTTCCAAACTGCTCCTTGTGTTCTTCTTTGATATATTTCCTGTTAAGAGTGTGAAAAAGACTAAAACCACATTATAATATAGTTCAATACAATCACACAGAAGTATTTAAGTTACTACATTGTTTCATATTGAAGGTGTTTACACACGAGGGTGCGAATAATTCATCCGCCCATAAATATTTTTGAGTACTGTCACACAGACTGCAAACGTCACACACACTGCAAATAAATCAACATCGTCCGGTCACGTTATGTGTGTAACGGATGTATTTGATATGTACACGACACAACACGGAGGCTCCGTCATCCAAAACCAACTTTATTGCTCTTTTCAACCTCGACAAAGGCAGCGCAGCAGGATCCTGGTAGTTGGAATCTATTCAAACCTTTTATGAAAAAGTGCTGCAACTGTTTCACTGCCGGTCTTACAATAGAAAGTCTGAAGTATTTATTTTTCATCTCTGCAGTTGTGTGTGAGCAGCTATTTCTGTTTTTGCATCTCCCACTTTTTGATCAAACAACTTGGCTATTTGTTAAACATCCTTTTGTTCATGAGTTTTAAAACTATAAGCCGTTATCTCGTATGAACTCTGGACATTGTTTGGGAATGAAGGCGACTTGCGGCTCCGACCGTGAGCTGCAGCTCCCGTCGCCCAGTATTGAAACACTGACCCACACGTCTGATTCAATTCTTTAGAGCACAACAAATGGTTTGCAAAAGCACAACGTTCTTCATTTGTAGCTTCATGCATTTAACACACAACATTGTCTTCCTGGTCCGAGGTCCACCTACCGGTGGGAAACCCTGTTATATATATAACTGTAATCCATAGTGTTGTATAACCTGAGCTTTATAGTGAAAGAGCAGCTTCAGCTGGAGTGATTGAAGGCAGGAAATGGCACCTCCAGGTGTTTGCTGCCATAATTATTCTTGTCTGTCACCAGCCTTGCACCCCCACTTCCAACGAGGCGCCCGTGTATTCATAATTTGGGTTCGATTATACGGTATGTGATGCTATAGCTGTGTTAGGATGTTCTATCAGTCACACAAAACATCTTTAAAACATGAAACCAGATGTTTGCTGCGTCATGAAGCCTACTCTATGAATCAGTTCTTCTATTTATGAGTGTGTGTGTGTTGGTGAGTGTTAGTCAGTGTGTGTATTTGTGTACAAGACTCAGCAGTCACTTAAAGAGAAATCACACCAGCGCTAACAATCGAGCGACGACAAAAAACCCCAGTTAGCTAATTCCTCGTGTTGCTATCCGTGGAGTCTGACCGCACACGAGTCAGCGAGTCGAAACCATTCAAAAACAATCCTTGTGGATCAAAAAGAAAGGAGGGGGGTGAATGCACTAGAAATACCCTAATTCCTCTCCAAACCACAGTTTCATCACAGGGTAATCCTCGGGGCTATTGTTAGCTTAGCGTAGCTTAAAGATGGCGTTCCTGCGGCTGAAGGATCGGCATCCCCTGCGTGGCCGATGCCGCTGAGCCGGAGGGAGGCTGGGGCCGTGGTCAGCGCAGGGCGAGGTGACTCAGGTCGAGGGTTACTGGGCGGACGGTGTGGTCATGAGTGTCCATGGGTGTGGAGAAAGGGAGATCGAGGGGAGGGATTAGCTGAGCTCACCTGGGCTCTGATTGGGACACCGATGAGTCATTTCTAAAGAATGGATTGGAAAAAATAAATGTGATGTTAGGTAACTCACGCTGGGTGTTTGTCTGTGAGTCAGTCGGGGGCCTCTGTGTGGCCCAACGTGGAGTCATTATTGACATATTACACTCAAATCCATGGAGGTGTTTAGCCATCAGCTAAATCAGACGGCTCTCTACATCGTGAACGTGTGTCTCTTGCACATCTGGGTGTGGGTGAACAATCACAAAGGCCACCATGAAATAGCAGCAACAGTAACACATTTGTATTTATTACCATCATTAGATTGCCTGAAAAAGATTTGTTATTCCTAAATATAATGTGTAAAATAAAGGAAGCACTATTCACCAGTTTGACTATTTGTTTAACAAGAGTATTCTCATGTAATAAGTGAAAATAATAGACTCTCTCTTAAATAAATGAATACACGGAAAAACTCCAGGGCCGATTTGTACGAAACCTGGTGGAAGGGTTTAGCGGAGACTAAAGAAAGACCCAATGATTTTTCTCTCTCTCTCTCTCTCTCTCTCTCTCTCTCTCCCCCTCCCTCTCTCTCTCTGCCACATGTTTCCAGCTGCTGACTTTGTGTCTTCATGTCTCCGAAACAGAAACAGCGTGCGTGTGTGGAAGTGAACTCTGCAATTCTTTCCCAACATTGTGAACTTGAGCCACTGAGACTGCTTTAAAAATTAAAAGTGTGAGAAATGTGGCGTCGTAGGACACAATGCGTCCATTCTTTGCTCCGCTGAAGTGCCACATCCTTCCTTTTGTTTTTCTCCTCCACAGCCTGTTTTATGAATGAAGGACCTGCAGCACCTGCAGCAGCAGCAAACGAATGAGTGGGAAAACACACATGTACACACACACACACACACACACACACACACACACACACACACACACACACACACACACACACACACACACACACACACACACACACACACAGGTGTTTGAGCATTGAAAACACACAAAATCAACCAGACTGTCACACACTTTTTTGTGCAGTTTAATGTAATTTAGTCTTTTATTAAGATTAGTTTTTCTAGATTGCATTTACAACACTGTAAAATATCATATTTTGTGACAATTGACGTGTTTTTTGTGGAATAAAAACTGTTCTTTCATCCAAGAGACCGCTGTTCAACGCCCCTTTGCACAGCAGTCACGTCACAGCCAGGTAAACTTATGTGTAATTGATCAATTTAATTATGGTCTATTAACTGGAACATTCATTCCAGCCAGTAACAGGGCCGTAATAAATGTTGTGAAGTAGACCTGTGTTTAGCCTGCATGTCATAATGTTTTTGTTGTCTATGTCTCCGATATCTGCTCTGTAAATGACTTGTCCTGAGTTCGTCTTTGAGAAAAAAAAAAATCAGATACCAAAAGGAAGAAATACATGCACTATATGAACATAAATATATAAACATAGGCAGATCCCTGAGCCACTTCAAACATGAACACACTTCTCGTCCCGCAGCCAAACAAATGTAGCTGCAGTAACTATAGCTTCCAGAACAAAGTTCCCTCCGAGATGTAGTGGACTGGAAGAATGAAGTGGAATCAAATGGAAATACTTGAGTGAAATACAAGAACCTCAGATTTGTACTTGAGCCACATTCTACTGCAGATTCTGTTTCTTTCAAGGAAACGTCAAAAGAAACTATCAGGAAGGTACAGAGCCCGTTACATCGAGAGGCTTCTCTCCACAACGGGGTTGTTTGTCAGATTGCTCGGCTGTCTCTCAGTAGCCGACTGTAGAATGTATAACAGGGGGCGGCATGGAAGTGCAGGACGACGCGGTGAAACAGCGTCCACGGGGTAAATAAAGTGTAAACAGTAAACAGCAGCTGGTATCAGTGGAGTGCACGCGGGGCAATAGAGCCACGGAGCCGCGCCGTCTTCTCTCACATTCTGCAGGGATTTGGACCAGCGACCGCTGCTGTTTACATTCCTCAGTCTGTGTCTGTGTCGCTCACAGACGCTGAGTCACCCACACATGGGAATGCCCTCTATCTGTGTGTGTGTGTGTGTGTGTGTTTGTACTTCAGCATGCAGCAATTAGCAAATAATTTCCCCATGTGTGGGTGCAGCTATGTGTGTACTGAACATCCCTGTGTCTGTGTGTGTGTGTGTGTGTGTGTGTGTGAGTGAGTCATTAATAGCCAGACATACATCGGGTGAGTCAGCCGGCCTGACAGCTGATACCGAGGGGAACAGGGCTTTCCCCGGCAGCCACACCTGGAAACGCAGAGAGAGCAGCAGGACAGACAGAAAACACACTGATGATCCGGTGAAATAGAAAGTGAAAAAGACTCTACTGACCTGCTACGGCAGGCTCGTTGTTTAATATGAGATGAGATTCAACTTTATTAACACCAAAGGAAAGTCTTGAGCCAGAGGCTGATCAAAGATTACAACAGAAAAATAACAAAACACTATAACAATATAAGCATATATGAAGGATAGACAATTATATACTGACAAAGTAATATGTTTCTATTTCTTGCACTATGTTGATCGTTGTGGATTGTTTCATGTTATGCACCCTCCATGACAAATTCCTTGTATGTGCAACGTACATTGGAAATAAACGGTTTCTAATTCTAAGCCTAAGAGAAACTAAGATAGAAAAGTAATATTATATATATATATATAGTCTGATATTGTGAGGGATCTTATCAGAGGTATTGAAAAATAGTAGAAAGTGACACAGTATAATGAGAATAATAATGCACATGAAATTGAAATGTAAGGAGGTAGCTTCTAACAGTCTGTCTGCCGTTTGGTGCTGAGCAGGTATTCAATCAACATCTATCAGATGGTTTTGCCGTCACAGATATCCACGATCCCCAGAAGATGAAGAAGTCTAATGACTCTGGTGATCCCTTCACTTTTCATCTAGCGCCAATCCTCCGCTGAACAAATACCTGTGTTGGAGCCATAATTTGGTTTTGTTGTTTTCTTTTGTTTTTGAGGGTAACACAGGGTGAATTTGTGTGCAGTTCTGGCATGGATCAGTGGGTGGCACATTGCCCTGAAAGTGCATTTAGGTAAGTGCCTGGTAATGAGCCAGGTGTGTGTGTGGACGGGAAGCCAACAGTTTTTGACCGTCTCAAAGCAACTAGTCGTATCAAGGCAACTTGTCGTGTCAATGTGGAGTCGCAGGTGATATATTATCCAGTCCAGTATCCTATGTTTCTGTTATGGTGTCATGTAACCGGAATAAATGGATCAACGGATCAAAAGAAAGACAGCGCATTGGACAATGAAATGTTTGTGGAACACGCGTCCGAACAAGTTCTCCCGTTCACCCCTCAGTGGCATTTAGATAGAAAAAATGGATATTGGTTAAAGTCACTACAACCTGCAATGACGTTTTAACCCCCCTCAGTAAATGTTAACATTTCTTTATACTTGTGCGTGAACCTCCGCAGAAGGTGTGCGAGCTACGATGCACACGCGACAGGGCGTTTACGCTTAGTGCCCTGACCGTTGCATTATTTTCCCGAAAACGCCAGAGGGCGAAACAAACAAATTTGTACTTTGAAGAAACAAAAAGACAACGAGTGTAACCCACAGACTGTATATAAGAAGTGGACGTACTCATCATGACGTCACCCATTGGTTTGTGGACTGATGTTTTCAAGCCTCGAGTTCGGCCATCTTGGATTACGGCCGTCGCCATGTTGTTTTCTTCGCGACCAAATAACGGAAGTTACCATATTTGGAACGCGCCGCCCACCCTTAAGCCTCTCTGACTAGAATTCAATGTATGGTGATGGGTATTGAATAAGCAACATGTACGTGTGTGTGTGTGTGACCTTCCTTCTCCTCTTCCTCCCTCACTCCTTCGCCTCTCTCTCCTCACCCCTGTCATATTTTCACCATCTCTCTCTTATTTATTCCTTTCTCCCTTCCCTCCTCCTCTCACCTTTTCCTTTCACGACCTCTTTGCCGATTCTCTCTCCTCATCCCCCTCTCCTTTGATTTCCTCCTATGGGTGTGAGTTATGATGGAGGGAGCAAATAGGAAATGATGCTGCCCTCCATCCTTACTCACAACCATCGCTCTCTCTGTCTTTCCTCTTTCTTTACTTTTTCTTCATCTCCCTCTCTCTATTTTTTTTTTCATCATCCCTCTGACCCCTAGGTCTAAAATGACACTGACAAAGAGAGACAGATGGAGAGAGTGGGTTTTCATCTAATCTGGTTTTGCCGTGACCCCGGGGGCCAAAAGTGCTGAGTGATTTAAGGGTTGCCAGTCATGAGCAGGATTGGGCTGAAATCCCCCCTTTTCCCACAACTCATCTCCCACCAAGGACACACGCTGACATACAACACAGCAGAGACATAACTCACTGCTGTTACGCAGATCAATCTGACGCACACACACACACAGAGTACAGTGGTACTGTGCACACATGTCATATCCAGGCGGCAACCTCTGGTTTTGTCGAGTGAAGCCGACGCTGAAGAGCCCTAAAACCTGCATTCTCTCTAGTGACCACCAGGGGGCGACTCCTCTGGTTGTATAGAAGTCTATGAGAAAATGACTACTTCTCTCTTGATTTATTACCTCAGTAAACATTGTAAACATGAGTTTATGGTCTCAATCTCTAGTTTCAAGTCTTCTTCAGTACAGCATGATGTTCATTTAGTAAATGATGGTCCATTTAGAGTCAAACAGACTATAAAGCAGGGGATGCTTTAGGGCGGGGCTTACTGTGATTGACAGGTCCCTAATGCTACCAGAGCCGTATGCAGTGTCTCTACGTCACTCCTCCGTATTCCAAATATGGTGACTTCCGTTCCGTAACAACAACAAGGCGACGGCTGTAATTCAAGATGTGCTGTTTGTTATGACGCAGACACACAACGATACCTGTAATCTACAGGTAAAGTAGGACGGCCCCTTGGTGTGGATAGATTCTCACACACACACACACACACACACACACACACACAGCTTAACAGGTGGAGTGCTGCTGATCTTCTTTTTTCCCTCTTTGACCCGACATTGTGTGAGATAAACATTTTTGTGGACTGATCTGACGTGAGAAGAATCTCCTCAATAACTTGAAACTGTCTCTTTGTTGGATTCTTGCATGAAAAATAATCTAATAATGTTTTGTGCATAAGAGATGACAAGACATTGCAGTGCTCTCAATGAGGCTAATGAGATGAAAAGTATTGACTTGCATGTTTGCTTTCAAGGAAGTGAAACAGTTGCTGCATATCTGGAACTTCTGTGTCACCACCTGTGTGGGTTTACACACAAAAAAAGAAATAAAAAGTGCGACATGTTTTGATGCAAACAGCTGTTTTGCTCTTACACCTTTTTTAAAAGGAGATGAATAAATCTCTGGAGCTTGATGAAATAATCATTTATGTTATTGGTAATTACTTGAGACGCGTCTGCAGCTCCACTGTGTCTGAAAATCACAGTGCTGGTTATTGGAGAGAGAGGGAAAAAAAAGGGGAAACAGTGTGATTAAAATGTGATAATTAGCAGCTTGAGAAAGTCTTGTGAGGACAAAACTGTGTTGCAGATGTATTTAAGATGAATGCGTCACTGAAAGCAGTAGTTTGTCTGTCATGTAGGTACAGTTATAGGAGATGTGTGTTGTGTGTCCTGAGGGCCTCGTCTGTCATCTCTTTGGGATTGAGTTTGTTTCTGGGAACAACCGGTGGCTAACTATTCTGGTGTGTGTGTGTGTGTGTGTGCAAAAGAGAGAGAGAGAGCGAGAGAGTTCAAGGTGTGTGAGTGTTAACTGCAGGAACCTTACTGCTAGGTATGTAGGCAATGCACAATTTTCTTTGCGTCTGCACACGTGTAACCTGTGTGTGTGTGTGTGTGTGTGTATGTGTGTGACTACAGCACGCAACCACCTGCGTCTGCGTGTGATAGACCTGCGCTCCGATTGGCTGGTGGAACGTCAACATGTTTACAAAATGAAAGTCAGCCGGCTAACCATTTCCTAGAGCGCTGTCTGCTCTGAGTGTGTGTGTGTGTGTGTGTGTGTGTGTGTGTGTGTGTGTGTGTGTGTGTGTGTGTGTGTGTGTGTGTGTGTGTGTAAGCCAGACAAAAACATCTCGTGTATGGTGAGAGCGATTGGTCTCATGACACATTTGGAAATTCACACTGACATTAGAACCGAAACAACAACATATGACTTTTTGAAAATAAAGTATATTACTTTACTTTTTTAGCTTTCATGTGATGTAACATCCCATCTGGCAGCCATGTTGGATGTCGATCCATCTGCTTTGACTGAGAACGGATCGTTTCATCACTCGTTCATTGAACTGATTTTGTGTACTTTCCAACTTCCCTTTCCTGTCTGTGTCTCCCAGGCGCAAGCTCATCCAATCTGAATATGTAAACCTTGAAATGTTTCAAAAATATGTATTTGTGTATTTGTTTATTTCCTGACACAGCTGGGTCGTGTAGTTTTTGGGGGCTTTTTCGCACACGCGAAGAACAAGAGTAAACGATGCATTAATGTGCTGTGGAGGCCTGTCCTGTCGGTTTATTATTTTAACATGTCTATATATACAAAAACAAAACATTTAAATATATGAATATTTTATTTAAAATTGATATATACATAAAACATATACAAAGTAATACGAAAATACTTTTTAAATTATTTATTTTTATTATTTATTAATAATAATATATATACAGTATATATATATATATATACCGTATATATATTATTATTAATTAAAAAAAATATATATATTTATATATTTTTTATTTTTTTACACTATCAAAAAAAGCAGAGCTGCAATAAACCAACATTTGAAGTTGAAACACCGTAACAATTTAATTAAATTCGTTAATTTACTTTAGCTACATCTGATCTTTACATTGTCATATTTGTTTAACGTAAAGCACTTTGTAAACTGCCTTTGAATAGTGCTACATAAATCAAGTCATGCTTATCATTATGAGTATCAATGCTGGATGCAGAGGCTGTTGAGCAGACTTTTTTTGCACGTGCAACATGTGGATATGGTGGAGAAAGACGGGGGCTGATGGGAACCGGAGCGAGGGATAACATCTGACATGTGAGGTCATGAGTTTAATTTGAACTTGTGATATTGTGGTGAAACCCTGTGAGAGCTCACTGATGACTGATGTCGTCGGTTGTGTAACTGAAAACCTGCTTAATTTCCTCACCATCAATGTGACAGAATTTCACTGCCATCTTCTCCAGGACACATTTATTATTTTCACATGTTCAGAGAAGATGGTTTTTCTGAATCAGGAACAGAGTCGGCCTCACTCTGTGCAGGTTCATCGGGTTTGTGTCATGTGACGTGCTGGGCTGACACATTCAGGGACAGTGACAAAAAAAGAGAACTGAGACAATAGATGCAGGAAAAACTGTTATGGGATCTATATATATCTATATAGGATCTGTCAGTGAAGCAGACTCTACTGTGTCAGACAGAAGACATGAACATAATAAACACAGTGAATATTGACAGCCTGACTATTGTTCCTCCGGAGCAGCAGCAACAATAACTGTGGTCATCGTATGTGATAAACTTATGTCACACTTTATTATCGTGAAAATACTGACAGCTTAAAATACCGCGAACTGTATATTGTATATCATATAATCATGTATCATATATTATAAAGCCATCTATCAGAAAAAAGAAGACCCGCGTGGAGAAATATATATTGTTTTCTACAAATTACACACACACACACACACACACACGCACAAACAGGACCTATACACATGCATCAATGGAGAGGTGTCAGAAAGACGGGGCTGTCCATAGGCAGATGTCCCAAGCAGTTGGTGATTTGGTGCCTCGCTCAAGGGCACCTTGGCCCAGGAGGTGAACTGGGCCAGTCTGCATTCCATACTTGGTCTGTATGGGGACTTATTGATTGGGACTTACTTACGGGGACTTCATAACAGGGACCTACTTACAGGGACTTCATAACAGGGACCTACTTACGGGGACTTCATAACAGGGACCTACTTACGGGGACTTCATAACAGGGACTTACTGATGGACACTTACTAATGGAGACCTACTTACTGGGACGTACCAGGCGACAACCTCCAGTTCTGAAAAATTAAAGTGTCTTAAACTTGCATTCTCTGTATTGGCCAGCAGGGGGCGACTCCTCGGGTTGCAAAACTAAGTCTGGTGGAACAGAGGTCTATCAGAAAATGACTACTTCTCCCTGAATTTATTACCTCAGTAAACATTGTAAACATGAGTTTATGGTCTCAATCTCTAGTTTCAAGTCCTCTTCAATACAGCATGATGTTCATTTGGTAAATTATGGTCCATTTAGAGTCAAATAGACCATAAAACAGAGTATGCTTTTGGGCGGGGCGACCTTGTGATTGACAGGTCCCTACCGGAGCCGTATACGGCGTCTCTATATCACGCACCCGCAGTCCTAATTTGCAAATTTTCTTTTTCTGGTTGCAAATATTATGGCGGTCATTATCCAAGATGGCGACGGCCAAAATGCCAAACTCGTTGCTTCAAAACCGCAGTCCACAAACCAGTGGGTGACGTCACAGTGACTATGTCCACTTCTTATATAGTCTATTATTCTTATATATGGTCCTGATTCCCGTGACTTAGACTCAGATTCAAGTCAAGATAACTTCACTTGGACCTTAACCTTTTGAATTGGAATGAGTTGATTTGCTTCCCAAGCGGAAAGATTTAAAAGGATGTAATAAAACAAAGCTATCTTAATGTTCATGGATATAATGAATAACATCCTTACAATCCTGGTCATTTTGCTTTCAAAAGTTTATTTTTAAAGCCATCAGAGCTAAAAACTTAAAACTGCAAACCTTTTAGTGCCTCTCCTCTCTACTTTTATATTTTTTAATAGATAATTTCAACAACAAATACAACAAGGAGACCTTTGGAAATCATCATATAATGGAAATTTGAAGTTGTTTGAATCCTAACCCTACCTTGGTGTGTCTCACTGTTTGTGTTTGCAAAGTGGAGGATTACACACACACACACACACACACACACATCTAAACACTGATAAGCTGAGCACTGTACACACACACACACACATGTAAACACAGGTAAGCTGTTAGGGGAGTCATGGTATAGCAGCGCGTAACACCCACTCAGTGACTCCTGACCCCAACCAGAGGAACTGGACACCTCGCTGTGAATATGTTTAAGGAGACACAGAGACAAGAACAAACACACAAATACACTTCCAACAAAGAACTGATTACCTGTTTCCCGCAGAAATCCATAAAATGACCACAACCTCTTAAAAAAGCACGCTTGCGAAACATTTTGTCACCAAGGTTTATTTGAGTATTGGCATGCTGTATGTATGTGTGTGTGTACTTGTACAACTGTCTTTGTGAGGACCACTTTGAGATCTTCCAAGTGAGGACACTTTAGCCGGTCCTCACTTTGAGACCTTTCAAAGGCCCGTTTGAGGGTTCAGACTTGGTTTTAGGGTAAACGGTTAGGGAATGCATTCTGTCAATGAGCGTCCTCACAAAGACAGAGGTGCAATGTTGTGTGAGTGTGCGTGAGTTTGTGTGTGTTTCTAGTAGTGTGTGAGTGCAGAGGAAGCCGATCCGTCAGAGTCGAAGGTAAACTGTATTTAGTCTTTCCGAGCCCTGTAGTCATGACACTTTGATGTGAGGATGGAAATGTGTGTGTGCGAGAAAATGAGGAGAGGACTTCGTATGTGTGTGTGTGTGTATTAGAGTTTGTTTTTGTGTCATTGGAAGACAACACCGCCAATTTGGCCTCCAGGTGTGCCCACTGATTTTGGGACCGACGCCAACTTCAAACAGGCCTTCGCCCCTCGTTCTCTGACGGATGAAAGGACGGAGCAGGAAGACCAAACAGAGACGGGGGGCATGTTCGTGCATGTGAGTGTGTCCCACTGGTTAGTTCACGGCTGCAGCTCTGCACTATTATACGGAGGTTACAGCTCATAACCCTCCGGTTCCCCCTCAGGTAAACACTGTTAGCTTTCTCAGCACTTTGAGCTGTTAGCGTCTTTAGCACCGTTAGCCGTGGGCCACCGGCTCAGGTGTCGCCATCTTGAGAGACAGTAGAAATGCTTCCTTTCTCATATTATGCATCTTTAAAATATGACTTTAAAAAAACAAACGATACATGTCCTCGTCATTGATTCAGTTGCACTCACTGACAATGAAAGTGGGTGAACAAAATGAATAATCTTTCCATATGATGTTCACACATCTGGCCTGGAACTTGTCCCGCTTGTCTCTCAGTTATCAAAGAATTGGTGATTGAAAGATGTCTCAACATTTAGTCCCAATCTTGTTTGAGCAAACTTTAGTAAAAATTCAGAAGATACATAGAGATGAGAAATAAACAAACGGATGTGTTTAATGTTTTTGTATTCAAAATTAACTAAAGTTTAAGAACATGAGATGTGAACAGACACAGAACCCCCCCCCCTGCAGAATCCTGAGCGATGCTGAGGTGAACCCTGCTCTGCGTTTGGGTGTGGAAGGTGTATTAAGGCTGCGTTAATCCTCTGAAAGCACAAACTACACTGTGGGGTTTCCTTAGAACTTCAGCTCAGGTAGAGCCCCCCCCCCTTCCCACCACCACCACCACCCGCGCCTTCGTCATCGAACCAATGCCAATACCTTCTGTTGCTATAAGATACAAAACAGCATCCATCCGAAAAGACAAACAAACCACTGAGCAACACGCATCGCTGCTCATCTTTATCCAATAGTTTTACACAGAATGCCTGTAATCCTTTCAGTTCCTCTGAAGGATCAGTAGATCAGAATAATGGGTGGAAATCCCACATTTATGTCTTCTAAAACTTGATTTAATGTTGTATAAGAAAGGTTTCTTTTTTCCCCAAACAGGCAAAACCCTTAACTGCCTCCCAGTTTATACTGAAGCACTGCACACCGTAAACCGTGTTCTCACACAGTCAAATAACATACTTCTGATTAGAGACATATTGTCTTTGTACTGGAGTCATTTGTCTCTCGCAAAAACTTTCTTCGTAACATTTATACAACATAACGCTGAAGTTTTCGCCATGTTCGTGTGTACTGCCATGTCAATTACAGATTGAGACAACATTGAGGCTAACTGATGTTTTTAATGGAGCTCTAATACGAAAAGATATCAGGCGACAAACTCACAATACTAGTTAGTAGATCCATTCATTTTTTATTTGATGTTTTTTATTATTTTGACTCAACTTTGACTTGACTTTCAAACCTTTGAACAAAGAAAGTGAAGTCACAATTGAAAGGGTATTGTTCATTATTTTGGATAAAAATGTCTTCTGATCTGCAGTATTTTCTGCTTCTTTGTAAAGACATTTCCTTCTCTGCTTCTTTTAACGTGGATTTCTCTCTAATGATGAACGGCAGTGCACAACGGCAGCTCTAAGCCTGAAATATTTAAAACCATGTCTACTGTCAAAACATAACCCCGGGAATATGAAAGATACTGTTAATGGTTTTTCTGGGTCTGTTAAGTAAATTAATTGAAACAATGATCTCTGCATTAGGTTTTGATGATTGACTTGTTGTGACCGCGGTGACAACACACATCGCTCGAATGTCGTTTTGGCAACGGAGCAAGTCTGCGGTCTCGTTTGGAAACATTGAGACGCGAGCCAGACAGGTTAAAAATCAAATTGTTTCTGTGACCTCAGCGTCGCAGCCGACTGTCTCGATGCCTCTCCTTTCCCTATCAAAACCACTGCCTGTTACCCAACAGGAGCAACAATGAGGACTGATCTCAGTTAATGCCGCAGCGATTAGCCGCGTACGTGAGTCACATTCTCAGACAGACACAATCGAAAGCAGGAGGGATTCCAGCACTAATAACCTGCTCACCAGCCTGCACACACACACACACACACACACACACACACGAGCGAGGACAGACATTAACACACCCTGAGTAGGTGTGTGTTGCCGTTACAAACACAAGAGAGAAAAACAGATACGGAGAGACAGGCAAAGACAGGCCGAACACACAAACGTACCACACACTGTGCGAGCATCCATCCCTTTTAAAACAATTAATTCAACGGTGGAATGGAAACAAAAGAATTGTCACAACTTTTTGGCAACTTTTTAACTCACTGCACTAATTTTCCAAACAAAAAAACTTTAACAACTGCTGTTTTGAGTACAGATATAAAAAACAAAGCCAACAAAAAAACAAGAATGGAAACCTAGAATCAGTTTACATCTCAGTAAAGTCAACCTCTTATTACATACTTTAAACTAACTGACACTGCGGTGAGTTGAGCACAGACTTGAAGAAAGCCATCATGGATTTATTTAATTAGATAGAACATAGCGCCTCATTCCTTTCAATGAAAGTTGCTTATTGGACCAACTAAAATTTCTGCAACACTAAACATGAAAAGTCTTGATGGAATACCGTTAAATTAACACAAGTTTAACGAAGTTAAATATGCACAGAGAAGAACATGTATCACATCATTTAACACACCATAGTATCATTCAATTATCATCTTGAATGAGAACCAATTTGAAGTTGTTGAGGAGAAAAGATAATAAAAATCTCTGCTTTCCATGTTCGGAAAACGGCTTTACTTTTTAGACATCCCAAAAAAACAGTTAACAATTTGAGAGTTGTGAGTCTGTGCATGAGACCGGAGTGGAGGGAATCTTTTTTGCTGTTTTGCTGTTGTTGCACAGCCTCCATTTACATCAATTCTACAAGGATCTACTCAATTGTTTGATGGTCTGTTCACTGTGGAGGCATGTGAGAAAAAGCTTTGATGAAGTGTCTTCATCAACCAAATCACAAAAGAAAACTTTTTTTTAAATCGTAACTTTCACTGAAAGCAATTATAAATTATTTTTAAAATCGTTTTCTTCCAGGTTTGAAGAAATTACAGAACAAGTCTTAAGACAACGCAAATACATTTTAGAGCAACAATAATCACAACAAATGTGTATTGCTCTCCTCTTCTTTGACGCACAGAGATACTCTCTTCCTTCTACCCGTCTCTATTAGTTATGTCTGTTTGGGACCACGGCTGCCGACTGAGCGCAGCATCAATTTCTCGGGACGCGATGCATCAATAACACACCGGGTCCTCCGCCGCCGTGTTGGCTTCTCGCCTTCTTACCATCGTCCACGATGACCAGCCTTCTTCTATTGAAGTCCAAGGCCACTTTTACTTGTGTTGTGCAAGTATAATCTTATTAAATGTGTTTGAAAGTGTGCGTTGTCATATAAAATGACTCAAAGATCACATACAAAGCATACACATTGTGTATTTTAAACCATCTGTGATTGTTGCAGGTTTATTGCTAATTTGGGGAGATGAAGGCAAAGCTCTTGAGCACTTCATCACACAGACGGTTAACAAAACAGGAGAAAATGTTCTGATTCAATCAGAGCTGGTGAGTAAAAGCATAACCAAAATTAAAGACGCCCTGAAACAAACGCACCCTTAATGAGAGAGAGAGGCGAGGTTGATGTTACCGTCATAGATCATGTGCAACAATCACTTGCAGCAGAGTGAAGCCCACACAGTCAGAAAAACCACAGACAAACACATGTCTGTGCGCACACACACACACACACATAACCTGATCTACACAGAGAAACCCAACAACATAACAAACATCTACAAACACAAAACAAGTCTGCACGCACACACACACATACACACAAAGGCCTATCTGCACACACACAGAAACACACACACACACACATAATGTGCGGGTGCAACTCACTGGTTTTTAAAAGAGCTCCTTTTGGGATAATAAAGCTCTGAACAACCCAAAACCACAGCTGATCACTTCTACCAGATGTGCCTAATGTTAAAAAATAGATATTCAGCGTACAGTCTGGTTCCAAAATATTACTTTCTTAAAAATGTGTCACAATTGTCTGAATACTGAATTTACACACAATACTGTGAATTTCTCTGAAATAATAAATATGAAAAATGAAATAAACATCGTTGTGCTTCAACTAAAAACAACAACAGAAATGTCACAACTGCTGCACCTTTGTACAGAACGGGGTGTGCTGGTTACAAAACATGTGTCACACCGGCAGCAACTCATCTTTTCCACTTCACGTGTCTATGACATGTCTGTCATGTTCTCTAAACCTGGACAGTCTGCTTATTTATCTTGGGAAGTTTCACCGAAAGGGAAATGTCCGATGGAGAGGTAACTTACCTGTTTGACCTTTCACTCTATAAACAAGAAATGCACAGTGCTAGTACCTGCTACAGCACCAGGATGTATTAAAAAAAATAGATGTAAATGGAAAAATGCTTTTTAAATGACTATGAAGAGTAAAGGCTTTTTTAATTTTACCCTACAGTGTGCCTTGGATTATTTCTTGAAGGAGACCTAAAGATCCAAAGAGCACCTGTATGTGATGACCACCCAGCACCGCTTCTACTCTGTGGTCTTCACCTTGACAAAAGGTTGTGTCTAAAAGGTAACCCACTGTTTGCAAAACCATCGCCAGATGGTTAAGGTCCGGCATTGACCTTGAATGGTTGAGGTGAGAACAGGTCTTCAGAGAGCGAGTCTTGCAAGTTTTCACAACTTGTGGTTAACAATATAGACACAACCCCCTCAACAACCTTTCAACCACGGGGTCCTTGGTACGATTCAGAGGAACACAACGGCCACATGAAAGCGTAGGGTTAAACAATGGTTTTCGTAATAAGAAGTAGTTCTCTTAACTGCCCTTTAGACCAGCACCAGAGACTTGAACTGGATATGAGCTTGTGCATGATAACCTGCTGAGGTTGAACACAATATGGGCAGCATTATTCTGGACTATCTGCAGAGGTTTGGTGGAAGACGCAGGGACTCCGGCCAGGAGGGAGTTGCAGTAGTCCATGACGGGGAGAACAAGGTTCTGGATGATCACCACTTTCTGTCTCCCTAGTGAGGAAAGAGGGGTAAATACTGCTTGTGTTGCACAGGATGCAATCAACGGAAGCTGGCTACTACTTGTTTATAACAACTGTTTGTTGTCCGGGGTCATATGCACTCAAAGGTGTCCGATTTTGCAATACCACAGTAGTCAGTGGTGATGGACCAGCCTGCTATCATTCGCAGGGTGTCAAATAATCACATTTTGTCACGGCCCTTGGTGTCTGATACAGTGTCACGCCGGGCTTTTAAGTAACTACAATATTAACCCATCTACGGCAATATTAGCTTATAGCATCTGTTACGGAAGTCAGGTGACCAAGGTGGCAATGTCTGCATAGAGAGGAGGATGAGGTAGATGGATAGGACAAACAAACAGGACTTTTACCCAGGAGGACTTCTGGTTGTGTCCCGTTTGAAAACCTAAAGTCAACGTTGACTTTAAATTATATTAAAAGTACTTAACTTACTATAACTGAAGTTACGTTGGGTAACGGTCCAAGCGTCTGAGTTTGATGAGTCGGGGATTAAAACCGATTGGAAAGACAGGTCTCGGCACAATGCAAGCTCGGTATATTGTGCAGGTGTCGGACCAGGGGAACGACATGAATCGTTGGGTGTCGTCAGCATAGCAGCGGTCGGAGAAGCCATGCTTCACCAAGTTATGTTCAGGGTAGACGTCTGCTACAGATGCCATGTTAGACCATTTCCAGTAAATGCAAGCAAACATTTCTCAGAACATATCTATCGCTGATAAATATGTTACATATATTTCACTGGCCATGTGTGTCACCTGACTTGTGTCTGGCCTGTCTGATAGCAGTGTGAGTCAGACAGTCAGACAGATGGACATGTGGAACTAACTGACCTGGATCCATGGAGGGACTTTCCACCTCATCTCTTCCTCCATCACTTCTTCCTCCTTCCCCCCCCCCCCAAAAAAAAAATTCTGCTTTTTTTCCTGTCAGACAGGGAAGAGTGAGGAAAGTTAGGAGAAGTACTGTTGAGATGGAGATGACGGTTGAGAGTTTTTCATGACTTGTTTTTTTTTGTGCCTAAAATTGTTTTCCATCTGGAAACAACGAATGCAAAAACTTTATCAGTCAACGCACTTTGCGACTCATTTGTAAAGTTCCCTAATTTCTCTTGAATTCCTTTGAAATCAACGGATTTTCAGACTTATTAACCATGAATCTGAAAAACAGTTATTATCCTAAACTAACACTGGAACTAAAAGGAAGATTAGCAGTGATCCTTTAAAAAAAAAAATAACACTAAACTGAAACGATATTGTCAAGTTAAAAACAACTTATAGAAATATAATCGCTACATTGACCCACAGAAATTGAACACACTTGACATTCCAGGAGATGGCACTTTGCTGCACAAGTAATCCCTGTTGTTGTTTTTACAGTGTAGTCTTATAAGACTTGATAACAAGATTATGATTCAAATATTTTAGTAGATCAAACCACCAAGCTATTCTGCTCAGGTCTCATGTTAACCAACTCGGGTTTGGGATGAAATCCCAGCTGACAAGTTTACTGTAAGTGTGGTAGTGAAAGAGTACTCAAGTTGATTCCCAAATTAAAATTTAAATAATAGGGCAATTCTTTTATAACCTTGCTATGAATGCTACATTCTCATTCTCTCTTCCAGCACTTCCTCTCTTCTTATTTTCCCTGGCTACATGTCATATTCAGCTTCCCTCGTGTGATTCAGCTATTCACTATTCTGTGCAACTTGACGGCCTCCTTGGTGCTTTAATGTGATAGAGGGCGCAGTCTACTTTCTCTCAAATGTGTTTTAAGTCGAGGCAGTTTAATCCCTCGAACACAAACTTCCAAGAATCGTCAAAACTCCTAGAAACTGTTTTCTGAAAAGTGGGGGCTGGATCAGAATGATGCAGGATGACTGACTGGGTGTGTTGCTGATCCTCTTCATGCGAGGGATGAACTTTATTTTGCAACTTTGTCTTGCATCAGAGCGGTTACTTTGAATTTGATTACTTTGAATTTGTGAACTTTGTGAACTAAACTGAACTGTTCGAGAGATTAGTTTAGTTTTTCCTGTGGACTGAGTTTGGGAAGGAACAGTATTTGTCTTTAATTACACGCACTGAGATACATGTACGGACGGACTTCTGATGACATGAACAAGTGCTGTATTATAATGAGCACACTTTGTGCTTATTCAAGCAACAAACCCTATCCTGGTGTTTTGACTAAAATAATTTGAACTGGTGTTTTGCAAATGTTTGTGTGCTCCATTATTAGGGTGTATCGTGGTGTAATGCAGCATCATCGACGCACGTTTACGTGGGAAATAGCACAGCGGCGTATCCTCGTGTGTCAAGATTTTGCCAGGACAACGTATAATTCAAGATGTCCTCATTCTGCAACCATGTCTCCTAAAAACCTATGTTCCCATTCGACTAAGCTGCATTCTCAACGACGTTTCGAAGGAAATATATTTTTGTTTGGATTACAGTTGCTGTTTTTTAAATATGTGGTTTAACTACAGCACACACACACACACACACACACAGAGAACATGCACATTTACACAAACCACCGTTTCAACAGCGACTAAAACCTCTTCAGACTGTCCGGTGAAAATAAAAATGCATCCAGCAAACTGGAGAAAAAAAAGAGCTTAAATTACGTTAACGGTGGCAGAGAGAGAGAGAGAAGAGAGGCGGTGAGGTTGAGTGGAGGAGGCAGCGGTGAGGTGCAGGAAACCACACACACACTGCTAACACTGATGTGGTGAATACAAAACTCTGTAATCCACCCACATTCAACAGTACACAGACATCAGTACATACAGAAACCATAGTCATGTATATTTCCTTTAGATTCAGTCAGACAGAGATACCTATCCAGATGTACGTGTGAACAGGTGATCATGCAAACACATCATCACCTGCACAAACACTCTGAAAACCAAACGGAAAACGTTTTTAACTGCGTATAATCTTGGCAAAGTCGACAGTTTGGTAAAGCTGAAACGTGAAGTGGTCCTTGTATATAAAACGTGTATAATGTGAGGGGACACATGAGGATAAATGAGATCCTGCACTCAGTCTCTTCCTCCCTTCCTGAAGCTCTTTGTCTCTTCTCTGAAGTGCAGCTCTTGTCCAGAACAAGCAAGAGAATGAAAACAGGCCTCACGGACAGACAGACCTCCATTGTTTCAGAACATGTTTGAAATAAAAAAGGACAACAGCGGCGGAGGTTTGTACCTCCTGGGACCAACCTCACATGGAAACAAAGTCACAGCAAAAAGTCCCCCTATCCCACCCGACGTCTGTCTCACTTCTCTCTGGTGTCTCTTTGTCTCCATTCTTGTTCTGTTCATGACATCTTTATTAATTCAGTGTTTCTAACTTTGTCTTATTCTTTTCACTCAGTAGGCTCCATTCAAGAACCACTCATGTGAACTGTATCTAACTTTTAAAGAATTTTCTCTTGACACTCAGAACATTCACACTCTGTCACGGGGCATGGTGGAGGACTCAAGCGCAGACCAGGCAGAGTAGTGTGAAAGGGTATATTTAATGAGCAAAAACAATCCAAATAGCAGACCATACAGGAATCGGCAGGGGATCTACAGAACAGAAAAGAGACGAGGGAGGAAATTCCAGCAGGACAGGGAAGACAGACGGGAAAACCGGGAACAGGACAAGCCAAACGGGCGGGTAGACAATACAAGAATCTGGCAAGGAGTGACTGAGGGGCAGGAGTTTATGTAGGGGGAAGAACAGGTGAGAGGAGTTGTGCTGATGAGGGGGAAGTGCTTGATTAGAGATCAGAGGCAGGTGAAGGGAATAGGCTGAGGGAGTGACTGACAGGTAGAGTGAGGAGGGTAGACAAGAACACAGAGGCAAAGCCTAATCGTGACACACTCAGACCTTTTGTACGCGTCATGTACAGACGGCCTGCCCGTCTCCGCCTGTTAAGAACAGGGCGTTGGGCATTTGGGAGTTGGAATATGAAATCGGCATAAAATAGCTCAATAAATAAAACTACATTGTACGTGAAACTTGTATTCCATTCACCGTCTCATAGTGACCTTGCTGATAAGTTTCCTGCAACGTTTTAACCTAATCCGCTGCCGAAAAATATGCTCAAATTGACAACGTCACTTGTTTTGTTGACACATGTGATCAACTGTGATGAATGAACACTGTTGGCACTTAACCTTTGTGACAAATTCATAATAAAAACCGTATCTAGCCAGTTAACAACAACTTTCATTGTTATGCAGATAATACTCAATTATGAAACCAACCAGCTCGCGAAGCTGCAAGCATGTCTTAAGGACATAAACACCTGGATGACCTGCAACTTCCTGATGTTAAACTCAGACAAAACTGAAGTTATTCTACTCGACATCAGTTATCTAACGATATCGTTTCTCTAGATGGCATCCAGCAGCACCGTAAAGAATCTTGGAGTTACCTTTGATCAGGATTTGTCTTTTAACTCTCAGATAAAACACATTTCTAGGACTGCCCTTTTTTCACCTCAGTAATATTGCAAAAGTCAGGCACATCCTGTCTCACAGCGATGCAGAGACATTAGATCATGCATTTGTTACCTCTAGACTAGATTACTGCAATTCCATATTTTCAGGCTGCTCTGATAAGTCTCTTAAATCTCTCCATCTGATTCAGAATGCTGCAGCTCGTGTACCAACAAGAACTAAGAAAAGAGATCATATTACTCCTGTATTAGCTTCTCAGCACTGGCTCCCTGTCAAATCTAGAATATCATTTAAAATCCTTTTACTTACCTACAAAGCCCAAACCGGTAAGGCACCATCATATCTTAAGGAGCTTATAGTACCATATTATCCTACAGGTTTATAGTTAGGGCTGGCTCAGGTTTATAGTTAGGGCTGGCTCAGGTTTATAGTCAGGGCTGGCTCAGGTTTATAGTTAGGGCTGGCTCAGGTTTATAGTTAGGGCTGGCTCAGGTTTATAGTTAGGGCTGGCTCAGGTTTATAGTTAGGGCTGGCTCAGGTTTATAGTTAAGGCTGGCTCAGGTTTATAGTTAAGGCTGGTTCAGGTTTATAGTTAAGGCTGGTTCAGGTTTATAGTTAGGGCCGGCTCAGGTTTATAGTTAAGGCTGGCTCAGGTTTATAGTTAAGGCTGGCTCAGGTTTATAGTTAAGGCTGGCTCAGGTTTATAGTTAAGGCTGGCTCAGGTTTATAGTTAGGGCTGGCTCAGGTTTATAGTTAAGGCTGGTTCAGGTTTATAGTTAAGGCTGGCTCAGGTTTATAGTTAAGGCTGGCTCAGGTTTATAGTTAGGGCTGGTTCAGGTTTATAGTTAGGGCTGGCTCAGGTTTAGAGTTAGG
This sequence comes from Pholis gunnellus, assembly GCF_910591455.1. NCBI lineage: Eukaryota > Metazoa > Chordata > Actinopteri > Perciformes > Pholidae > Pholis > Pholis gunnellus. The sequence continues at coordinate 25,474,554 of NC_136534.1, forward strand.
GCTGGCTCAGGTTTATAGTTAAGGCTGGTTCAGGTTTATAGTTAAGGCTGGTTCAGGTTTATAGTTAAGGCTGGCTCAGGTTTATAGTTAAGGCTGGCTCAGGTTTATAGTTAAGGCTGGCTCAAGTTTGTCTTGGACCAGCCCTTAGACAAGCTGGTATAGACTTAGACTACTGGGGGACTTCCTAGGATACACTGAGCTCCTCTCTCCTCTTCTTCATCTCTTTCTTTATGAATTGATGTCCCATTAATGCTCATTACTAACTTTGCTTCTTCCCCGGAGTCTTTGTGCTTTCTCGCCTCACAGGTTCTCATGGATCGTAGTTTTATCTGGACACTGGTCCTTCCACCAGGCATGGCCCTGCTGACACCTACTACCATCTCTATTATTAACATTATGAACCCTATTACCGATACCATTAACGCACATTACTGACTTTGTTTCTTCCCTTGAGTCTTTGTGCGCACGCTTCATCTTCCTCTTGATTATTATGGCAATCAACTTCTTGGTGGATTACCACCAACTGGGATGGAGTGTGGATCGGTAATGTGGAAAGTCTGCAGAAAGTTTTCAGTCTGAAAGCTCAATTTGTGTCCCAATGAATGTGTCCATCTTTATGACTGTCACGGCCCTTTGACTACATTTTGTTTGGCGTCAAACAATGTTTTCTTTATTCACATTGCAGCACAGCTCCGAGATGACATGACGGTGACCGCTGCAGTAATATTCTGAAAAATGTGTTCGTCTTCAAGCTCCAACGTCAAGTTGGACAATTGTATTATGATCGGCAGAGGTGTTGATCATGTAGTCAACACGTCTCTTTATTTGTAGTGATATGGTCATATATCCATATAGAGGCAGACCTCTGCATTTATTCACTCTCTTTTCTTTACATGTTATTACTAAATCATGACAAGTTAGTCGAGCTTGAAACAGTACGATAACAGTAGGAAAATGTTTTTGTACGATCATTTTTTTATGCCAGTCTCTTGTCTTCCAATCTCAAGGAAGTAATGCATTTAATAGAGGAATTAGTTTTTTATCAAATGTGTTTATTACTCTGAAAAACTTACTTTTGTTAAGTCATTTATCAATTTCCAGTTTCTTTATGACCCTGTTATTCTTTTTTCAACTGATTTCCCTCCTTTATTTTAATCTTTGTATCTTTCCTTCCTCGTTTTCTTTTTGTCTGACTCTTTAAATTTGCTCTTAATCTGTCTGTCTAACTTACATCTTAATGTCTGTCTGTCTTCATGTCTGTATCTCTGTCTGTCTCCATCTCTCTGGGTGGTCTGTGGTCCAGCAGCCTCCTCTTCTCCCTCCGGTGGTGGTGTGAGGGCGTTCTTAGGAGGGGGATAGTGGGATTGCAGGGGGGGGGTATATGTTGGGTATTTGGGGGGGGGGGGGAGTTACTTCCTTACCCGCTCTCCTCCCACCACTATTTACCCTTCACTTCCTCCCCTCCTGATTGTTTCTGGCCCATAAAGAACATAACGTGCCCACACACCAGTGCTGATGCTCAAATGCCCCCCACCGATCTCCAGCTCCTCTGAAAAATAAAAAGTTTAGGGGTTAACCACTGAAACCCAATGACTGCTAACACCCCTGCCTCCCCACCGACACACACACACACACACACACAGTGCCACCCCAGCTCAGCTTTGTGTATGTAAACAGTGGTTGCTCACGGGCGGAATGACAGACAACAAGGCGTGCAAACGCACATATATACAGTACAGTCACATTCTCCCACATTGATATACACACACACACACACACACACAGAAACATATACACACAGACAGACATATACATGCCACACGCATAGACTGTCCTCAACGCCGCCATCAAAGAGCCACACGTCGTTTCCTCTCCTCCGTGTCTTCCTTCTTCTCCGGTCTGGTAGCCATTTTGCCATCAATGGCCTGGTTGCGTTTAAGGGGGATTTCTTTTCCCCCTCCCCTCAGATCTGGCAACCACAAGGAGGCCTGCAGTGGGGCGAAAGAGGAGAAAGCGGCGAGTGATTGGCATGTGGTGTGCCCAATGCTGTCTACATCCTTTTAGTGCGCCTTCTGAAATATAGATTGCTAAACAGACACGCGAGATGGTGAATCTCTCTCACATCTTATTGTTAGCAATAATCCATAAAGGATCAATGATAAAACATAACGTCATCTGAACACACACCGATACATTTAGGCCGAACTAAAGAACTGTTCAGGAAAAATAAGCATTCTAACCGCTTTACAACCTGCTACGATTGTGCAGAATAAATTCACTGTTAACGGATTGCGTAACTGTATTCGTGTAACGTATTAGTCTAGTGAGCTGTAGCACAGTACGTATGACTTTTCTTTTGATGATGACATTTTGGATAAAACTGGCTGATCGTTCTGTTCATGTGATTATTTTTGCTGTGAATTTGTATTCCTCCTGATCCCTTTGTTATCAGAGCTATTCTTGATGAAAAGGTAAACATTTAAAAAATGAAAGAGTCTGAGCTCTAGCACATGAGAATTTAACACTGAATAGCACTGAAAATGATTCATGGTGACCAAGCATACGTCCGTAATCTGCGGTGATTATTTCCCAATTCTCCCCCCCCCCCCCCACACACACACACACACACTAAGACGCACAAGAGCAGCTGCAGATACATTTCTTAATTTGCTTCAGATGGATTAACCAACGCAAGTTTCTGTGAAGCATCTCACAATATGAATCATTGCACTCGTCAGCACAGATTAGCATGAATTTAGCATTTAGCTTGATTAGCAGTTAGCGGGGCATCAGCTGTATCAATGACTCATCGCCCAGGGATTAGCATGAATTTGGCATTTAGCTTGATCAGCAGTTAACACAGCATCAGATGTATAAATTACTCATAAACTAAGGATTAGCACACATTTAGCATTTAGCCCAGTTAGCAAAACATCAGCTGATGCACAACACAGATGAGGCTGCAAAAGTTTACAATTTTAAAATGCTTATTTTTCAGCATCACACTACATGAAAACCAAGTTAAATGATGCATTATTTAAAGGCTCATTGTGAAATTTGATGTCTTGTATTATATGTTTGACATCCATCTGGAGTTAGCCACTGTTAGTTTTTAAGCTAGTGCAATTGTTCTTAGAGAGTTTAAACTCTTTTAGCTTCTGCGGTTGACAGTTTTCCAGAGAAACAGCCAAGTGTGACGTGGAAAATAACAATATTGCTCACAGGCTAATCCGAGCAGAAATGCTAGACAGCGCTAACCCTACAGACACTTAGTCATTAACATCTTCTTTTAAACACTTCTGCTTCTTTTTTTTTTTAAAGTTTGTTGAGGATGGAGAGTGTGAGAGAGAAAAAGACAAAAATACAACTCAGGTTATTTCTGTTTGACCGCGTGTGAATAACGTCACCAGAAAAATAGTTCCTTCTTCTTCTCACGCAAGAAGCAAACAACCGATTTACTTCCTGTGAGCGCTGAGCAGGAAAGAGTGAGGGGACCCAAACAGCGTTTGTGCAACCCAAACTTGTGCCGTCTTTCACATGTCTGTTTTCGTGTCTTCACTCACTTTCAACACACTGTTAGCCAACCTGCAGCTACACGCGCGCGCGGCTGCAATCCAACACATTTCACTTTTGCAAAATGTTAGCTGATCACTTCCCTTACGTGCAAAATCACTGTGCGCATTTTTTTGTCCACTGCTTATGAAGCAATTTCCCTAACGACACTGTTACAGAAACATAGCAGTTTGCACCTGATGTGAATCCAAAATGAGAAGCAAGTTTTATTGAAAGAGAATGCGTCTGACCTCATTTAATTTGTCAGAGTAGGCAGGATTTAAAAGGGACACAACGGTGCGCATGAGATTAGGTAAAAAAGAAACAGTTTGTGCTCGTTTTCTAAGTTGTAGTCTAACCTTTCTATGTTACAAGCTGTGTATTGTGCGTTTTCTCAAACAAGCCTTGTCTAAATCAGAGGTGCACATTAGGTCACCCAAGAAAGATTTTACTAAAAAGGTGTTGGTTGTTAGATGTTTAAGAATCACAGTTTTTAACTACAGTTGAGCAGACAGTCGTGGAGGAAGTGAAACTTATCATCAGAATAGTCCCTCGTATGACTCTTACTAACATTGGGCTCACTTCTAATTAAATAATGGAAACAAACTAAGTTCAGAGCTTAGTTTTATTTTGGGTCAAATTGACTGTTCAGACCTCTCGGGTGTAATGTATCATCACATACAGAAACTCACAAATAAAATCACTTAAAAAAAATCAATTGCTCCTTTTACAACATTTAAGACTTGTTTAGTTATAAACATAAAACTAAAAATGTTGATTGTCAGTTGTAATGAGCATTGCAGCATTGAAGGCTACTTGCAGAAACCACTTAATAGCAAAAATCTGAAAACACCCTCTCCATGCATGAACTGAAATAAAACGTTAGCAAAACTAATTCAAACATTTCAAACTTGACAGAACGGTGCTAAAAAAAAAAGTATCCTGATATCCAAAGATGATGTTGTGTTACTTTCTTTTTTCTTTGTGCTGATTATAACTGACGTGTCGAGTTCACTCATATGGATCTCATTGTCATAACCGTGCGGTTGACCAGACCAATCACTGCACTTTCATTCCCCCCCCCGACTGTTTACCAACCGCGCTGCCACGCACAGCGACTCTGCTGAATGTATGTTTGTAGTCGCCGTGTATAGTCTTCTGTCCGTTTGATGCTATGCGCTGTCATTTTGTTCTGGGTGTGGGGTCCTGTCGCCCCACCGCTCGTGCCAGCGGCGTCCTCCGGCACAGTTCACGTATCTCTGAGTGGACTCCATCCGTGGATCATTGCTTTCAGCCAGAAACACAGTGACAAAACAATACGGTCGTTATTTCATTTTTAACACTTCTGATTTATTGAATTGAGTAAAACATGATGCCACAGTTGATTGATTGGAAACAATTGGATGTGTGTATTCACACTACTGACCCACATTTGCTTGTAATGTGAAAGTATCCCAACAGAAGAGGACTGTGGTTTAACTGGCAACGCTCCCAGCCTACGAAGGGGGGACACTTCTGCACCAGCTTCACTTGTCAGAACCGGAGGTTGCTGCCCGACAGAAACGAAGATAAACCTGCTGTTTGAGCTTTGCTTGTTTTGATTTAACAATATTTTAACAAAACCCTTTCAAAAGGCATTTACTGTCAGAAGTTTTCATTGAATGAATAAACTGCAACCTCGCTGAGTCACATCTCAGGATTCTTGATTGACACATTGGCCAAAAAAATAAATAGAAGCCCCAACATTGTGTTCCTTGGATGTTTGAGCTTCACTGCAGAACGATATATATTGACATTAAAACCCTGTTTTCACATGAATCTGCTGAAGGGGGAAAGTTTGTCTGTGCTCACCTAAAAATGTTTACAAGTCATTTAAAAGCCAATCGTAGCCCAACATGTAACTAGAAGGAGACATTTTGTGTCCAGCGGTTAAATCTTAGATTCTGGATTTCCGGACTCAAACTATTAGTCAAAGCAGAGTATATTCATATGTCTGGAGGGGATCTTTATGTCCACAAACACACAAAATAACAATGACCGCTCATTAAAACTCATTAAAATGTGACGTATTGAACTTCATTCCTGCAGCCTTGGATCCTGAAGTGAGACCTTGATTTGTTGTGATTTGTTGTGAGAATATGTCCGTGAACGAATGTTTGGGGTCAGGTAAGTAAAACATAGAAGTGAAGCTGGTTAAATGAAGCTCAGAATGAGCTAAACATGACTGTTGTTGTCGTCGGTATTAATGATCCGTCTCTTCCCTTAATTCCTCTCTCATGTTCAGCAACTGGAGAGGCTGCAGGAAGACGAAGTGAAAGTGTGTTGAAAGTGAATGTTTTCGCTCGTTCTGTCAGACACACAGGAAGCAGAGAGAGACTGTGGCCTGAACAGAGGAAGTCAGATTGCTGTGTGTTCGTTCGTGTGTGTGTGTGTGTGTGTGTGTGTGTGTGTGTGTGTGTGTGTGTGTGTGTGTGTGTGTGTGTGTGTGTGTGTGTGTGTGTGTGTGTGTGTGTGGTCTGAGTGCTGACTGAGCCCTTTGACTGGGAGCCACTTTACAGGCTGTGGCTGCTAAACCTGATTAAAAACAGCTCAGTGCGGTGCCTTAACAGCGTGGGCGGAGAGTCTCTTAACAGAGATTCAATAGACTTATAACCATTTCAACACTGCAACATTCTGTTATGCAATGTGAATATTAATAAAACATGGGGGGAAAAAAAATCACTTTATGTGGGTTTTTAGATGCACAAACATGAATCACACACTCGATAAAGTAAAGTCACTTGGAATTTTTTAGAACTCCTTCCAATAATTTGATGCATTTTTCTGTTGAAACGGGACGTCGCAGCAGGACACGATGGGGTGACTTCATGTCCACATGTGGTTGTTTTACCGGTTGGACAGTAGGCTGCTGACTGGCACGGCATGAAGTCACAATTAACTCATTTACACAGAATTCAGGAAGAAGAAAAACGGATTTCAGTGGGATGGAACTACAAAAAAAAATTAAATGTTTTCTTTCAGACTAGCTGGAAAGAAAACATCTAAAATACACATTTAGGATGTTATTTTACAACTTTATTTATTTATTTTTGTCTGTAGATTTCTCCTAAATTCACCAAAGGTTTGATTGTGCCGTTTTTAATGGTGCTTTCTCTCCTCTTTTCAACAGCACACGTTAGTAGAGGAAGAGAGGCACAGGTGTAACCCATAACACTAACGATGTGGGCCTCAGCAGCGAGCAGCGCGAGAGGACCCTGGAACAGACACACCTGGACGCGGCACTAATTAATGTCATCTGTGACACCTGTGTGGAAAACACTTAACTCGTGTCAAACATTACATCTACGGAACATTTTGCACATTTAAATGCAAACCATTGTCCATCACAACACTTTTACTCTCTGCTTCTTCCTCTTTGTAGATGTCTACATTTTTTATTTTTTACGTTTGTTCTGTTTCTATATTTTCTCATTTTTACCACACTAGTTTTTATGGATATTTCCTTATCTGAGAGTCGAAGGAGAAAAGAGGCTTCATGCTGACAAACCTGTTGGGCTTCAAATAAACCTGAACTGGCTGTAAAGATAGAACTTTAAGATTATACAAATAATAGATGTATAAATGATTGATATCAATCTCAATAAACCATATCATACAAATCATCAAAAAAATCATAACCGCAGGTTGAATGCAGCTTTGTTCCAACACCAGTTTAGATACTGAAGATCCCCGTTTGCCCCAAAAAGTTTTGACGCTACATGAGGTGTTGGTAAAATATCAAATATGGACGTTTGAAAAATGACTCCTTTCAATAAAAACGGTAAAAACTAAAATCATTTGGAAAATATTAACATTCAAAGTCACTCAAACCTTGTAAGCTTCTGTAATAATCAACTAAAATAACTTTCAAATATTTAAGACAATGTCTGATGCTGTTGATGGAAACAGCTCACTTTCGATAACTGCAAAATGCAACGCAAGCCATTAGTCCAGTTTCAAAGCTTTCTGCCTCTTTTTTTGTGTTTTTTTAACAAGGCTTCGGCTATTAATACCCAGTTTATTAGCTTGACCGTCACACGTGCGTTGCAGTTTTTGCTCCAATAATCCCACTTCCTCCTCTGCCTCCGTATGTGCACCACAAAGACGTTAAGTATGTGCGAGGTGACGAATTATAAAAGAAAGAAAACACGTCACAGTTTGTTTTGGTTGCGTTCAGTGTTTCGGTTGGGAAGGTTCATGTACACAAAACAAATAAACACACACCTAGTAACAGATTACTGTTTGGGAATTCTGGTAGTTCACACATGATTAGCAACAACAAGTCTTATATAAGAGTAGTTTTCCGTGTGTGTGTGTGTGTGTGTGTGAGCTGATTAGTCCTGTCAGACGGACTAATTGACTGTGGCAATAAGGGTCTAAAGCCGCCCTGACGAAAAGAGGTAACATGTGTTGGAGTAGCTTTTGTGTGTGTGTGTGTGTGTGGGTGTGTGTGTGTGTGTGTGTGTGTGTGTGTGTGTTGGGGGGTCCCATCTGTTGTGGTCGGTGTATCCGGTAAAGCATGGAGGCGTACATGTGAGAGGGCGTGTTGGTCGGAAACTAAAGCTCCTTTACTCTCTTTTCTTCAGTTCATTGGTTTTAAACACAAACCTACACGATGTAATAATGAAACACATTAGTCCAAACATAACATTGCAACACAATACATTGAAAAAGGAACAAATGTTTTTGCTCTCATGTGACACAGATTTCCTATTTTTCCAAATCAGATCCAGAACGCTCTCATAGTTGGAAACATATGCGTTTGTGACCGCTGTTAGATCGGACATAACAACAGAATTCACGTGTTTTTCCTCGTCATACTCACCGAACAATGACTGCGTTTACGTGAACACTTACGTTCCACTATTATTCCAAACATGACCATATTTCAAATTTGATATGGCTCATGTATCATATTCCGTTCGGATATTCTGAATTAAGCCTTATTCCAAATGGAGCATTTTACCATTAAGACATGTGTGATATGCTGATGTTATTCTGGTTTTAGGAGCATTCTTTGGACATTCAGAATATCTCCTTCATGAGAACATGAAAGTGTTTGAAGGAATGAAAGAGGGAGGCTGAGTTCACTCTGTCCAAAAAGTCGGACGCAAAATGGCACAAGCGGCTCCTGTCGTTCCACTTTTCCATATTTTGACGTGATAAATGACGCTTTAGGGCATCGACCCGTCAAACACAACAGAACGGCGTTTCCGTGGGCGAGCTCCTCAAATGCACCAGATGATGCCGGTAAGACGGTAACGTAGCCGCTAAACGTATACGTCACAGGGTCGTTTTTACGTCCGCGTGTAAACGGGAATACTAATTTTCATTCGCCACGTAAACAGCTTAGTAGAAATATTGTCTTTTTTGGAATAAGAGCAAAAACAGGAATATTTGTGCATGTAAACGTGGTCTTTGTCAGAGCGGTCCGATGAAACTACAGTAGAAGAAGAAGAACCTCTCTCTCCACAGAAAGTGCATCATTGGTTAAGAAACACGGATAAAATACTTTCTAGATCTTTATGACGGAGTTCTTCTGCTAAATGATCATGTTTCACTCTGTAGAACTCTGTGATAATAAAACAGAAATGTAAACTGTGTCATTAAGGCTGATGAGCATTATCACTTGTTATATAATATGTACCAAATGAGTTGGTGTTTGTTTGCGAGTTAGAAATCATAAATCATCTTTTAGAAGTAGATGTTTGCTGGTAAGCTCCGTTAAATGTAAAAATACGTTAACGGAGGTTTTCCTCCGACAGTCATTTCATTAATTAGCTTCAACAGACTTTTTCTCTCGTTTCCGGATGTCAAACTGTGACTTTCACTTTTCTTTTAACTACTTGCATGTAATTCATTTAGTTTCTGATGCAATGCTGAGGATTATTAGAATTATTGAACTACTGAGTGATCTGAATGTCTGTGAATCGTTGGGATTTTCACTGCAGCCGTGACTCATAACTCAGATTATTGTTATAACACTTTCAGTTCTCTTCCCATCATGACAAAGCGCTTCACAGCAAATAAACGACGTTTGGAGTTTTTCGCTGATGCGTTTCTACGGTGGTCTGTTTGTAGACGAGTCTTAGCAAAGACCAACAAGTCAGTTGGTGACTAATGAATACAAACACACACACACACACACACACACACACACACACACAAGGCGATATACAAACATAGCCGGCACTTCTGTCTTTTGGATGGGTCAGACTGACTGATACAGGAGTGGAAAGAACCCAAAATACTGCTGACGTCCTTGCTGTGCACTTATTCATGCAGTAGTCACCACATACACACACACACACACACACACACACACACACACACACACACACGTACGTACAGACGTGGAACGTGGGCTCCTCTGATCTCATGGATAAACAATCAATTAAACTGGATTTTCTGGCCAGATTCCCGCTCTTTCAAACCCTCTTCAGCCGTCTTTACACTCGACTTGAAGTGCTAAAACCATTTAGACTTTGCATTGTAATGTGTTTTGTACAGTTGCACTCAAAATTATTCAACCCCTGTTGAAAATTGGGTTTACTGGCAAAATAAGACAAACTTTCAGCCGTTTTCAATAAACAACTCAAACAAGGACGATTTAAATAGCTCAACACAACTAATACTACAAGTGGTTTCTCCAAATCTAACACAAAATGTCACTTTTCATGACTCCTGCAGTCTCAAAATGATTCAACCCCTTCATGACCAGCATCTTTAGTACTCAGTAGAAGCACCCTTTTGCTGTTATGACCTGATTGCAAACGTGATGCGTAGCCAGACACCAGTTCTCACAGCGTTCCTGAGGAATCGTAGCCCGTTCCTCATGGGCTATGGCCTCCAGCTCTCCAATATTCTTGGGTTTGCATGCTGCAGAAAAGGTCCTGGAAGATTCTAGAGGGGCCGTCACAGTCCACAGAAAGTCTCTGGTTAGATTTGAAGAAGGCGGTTGCAGCACAGCCGTATCTAGATATGATTTAACCTGATTACATTCACACCTGGTGTTAATAAGTGTTGAGAATCCGATCGCTCCGTCCAGCTCCAACAACCAAACAAGTCCAGTCAAAGATTATGGATCACCACCCACTTGTGCTGCCCGGGTCAGGGTCTTTTAATACCCACACCCACCCGTTATGAGAGTCAGTCAGCACTGCCCGACCTGCACAAGGAAGCTAATCTACCACCCGACCCACGAACCGCCAACTTTAAGCATTCTAGTAGCACGATTGTTGACGTGTTTGTGCGTTTGAGAGAAACGCACTATTGCACCCAGTGTTTGTGTAAGTTATTAAAAGGTGCAAGATACGAGATTGGGAACATTCTGATTGCTTCTCAACGGCGAAGGCGAGACGGCAGCTCACAGCTAACGGTGCTAACAAATGTAGCATCGATCCTGACAGAAGTAGCTCCCCTTCAGCCTCTCCCTTAGTGCTTCCCTAGCGGGGACGAGGGCCATTGTTCTGATGGCTGAAATCCTTCATAGTTCTGCCCGCCTTGGTCCTGCACCGACTGGTTCAAATGCCCCGAATGGCCTGGGTCCATGCACACTCACGATGCATGATGTCATGAGAGGCAGTATACGTGGCTGCACACACACACACACACACACACACACACCCACACAAAGGCTGTGTTTACATGTGTTATGTGCAAGACGTGTCTGCGGTTCAGTTATTGAGAAACAGCTGAAAGTTCTCTTACTCAATGTATGTTTTTGACATTTTCGCGTGTATGTGGGTGTGCACACGTGTCTGTCATCCCAAAGCAGGGAACCGAAAGCCAAGCAGAAGGTTTCATCCCAAATATGGACGTATTAACAGTCTCAACAAACATACTAAACTGTAGCATGCATGAATAAACCTTCAGGGAAAATACAGACGGCTCACCTTCCAGGAATGAAGCAGAATGTGTTTTCCACCAAGTTTACATACGACCGTCATCACAAGACGGTTTTGAGTCGAGCCGCGTTAAACATCCGAACTCTCATTACAACCTGTCTATTCATCAGCTCTGGGGCTGAAGACAATACGTCCTGTTGTTCTGTCCCTGAAGGAGTCTGATACGCTGTTTGTTAGAAATACATCGGGATGTGGTCAGTAAACCAAATCGTTCTTTTCATTCTTTCTTTCCATCTTATCCGTCACGTAAAAATCTGATTTGAAACCCTGTTAACGTGTGATTAGTTTGCTTTGATCTCAGGAAATCAGGTTCATCTAATCTCCCTCGATTACAGGAAACAGATCTCGAGTTTTGTTTAATAGGAAATCAGGTTGTTGCAGAAAAACCGACTGTAACCTGGTAATGCTAAATGCATTATATGTTAAAGTTAAAATGTCATTAAAATGCATGTTAACGATTGAATGTCCACTTGTTCTCTACTCGCTTTCACACACACACACACACAGTCCTCTGTCATCATGTCATCTCTCACGTCTGTTGCCAGGACGATGATCCCAATACTCTTTCTCTCTCTGGGTCACAGATTAAAGGCTTCAGTGTAACATGAGGAACTGAAGATTCTCTCACACACACACACACACTGAGACTATAGACATTGTTAGTGTGTGTGTGTGTGTGTTTGGGAAAGATTGCATTAAATTCATGCATCAGAATGTGCAAACATGTAGGTATTTGGTGCATTTTACTGTTTGAATGTGAGCTGATCCAATGTGTGCGTGTGTGTGTGTGTGTCTGTGTGTGTGTGTGTCAGACTACAAAGTATAGCATGCCTCAGTCTTCACTCAGCTCGATGTTGATTTCACATGAGATACAGACCAGTGTCATTACAAAGATACTCTTTAACGTGTGTGTGTGTGTCTGTGTGTGTGTGTGTGTGTGTGTGTGTGTGTGTGTGTATGGTGGCCCACAGGTGGAAAAATATTTCATAAAACAAATGAACAAATTAGTTAAAGCATTAACAAAAAAAACACAAAAAAACCAAAGACATTCGACAAACTAAAGATGCCACTGTGCGATGACACGAGGTGAGATAGCATCCTGCAATTAGCACGCTTCTTTATGAGCACGTATTAATATTAAAGCCTTGGAGAGGGAGCAGGATGCCATCAGTAACAGGTGGAACCACTGAGACGAGAGTGACAATCTACTTTAAGTTCAGTGTAAATAGTGAGAAGATCCATTCAGGGAGGAGGCCTGTGAGGACGGAAAGGTCAACAGTACTTATTTTACGTAACAAACGTACTTATTATCACTCAAACCACAATCTTTTCCTAAGCCTGACAAGTACCTTTGTTCTATAAGTAAACCTAAAAACTACATAAAGCTGTGTTGGAGGTTTATTTTGAAACAAGACCGTATGCACCAAGTACTTCTGTTGCCTAAACCGAACCAGGTAAACCTAAAAACTAATTACATTCTACGTTGGAAGTTTATTTTGAACTCCTGTGAACAAGGAGGTTTATTTTGAAAAACCCTCTGCATGTAAACTGACCCTACAGAGGGGCACGTAGACCTCGTCATTGCCAAACGTTTTCAACAAACCCAGTGGCTCAGATGCATCACACACAATTTATTTGTTTCTCTTTTTTCATTTTATTTTGTACAGAAATCTAATTTGTTTTTATCGTCATTACAGATGTTCTACGTTTAAGAAGTTTACACACTCTTCTCAATGTGAGAGCCTCCTCCTCTTCCTCCTCTTCCTCATCTTTAGGAAAATCCAAGAAATTATGCAAAGTGATGCTGACACAGCACTTTGATTGCTGAGTGAAGGTTTTCGGCATTAACTGGTTTTAACTCAGTTGCCTGGTCTCTACTAATCACCCAATAACATGCTCGACCATCATCAGCTGCTCCATCAGCATCACTAGCATGTGAAACGCCTCCGCAGTGTAAGCGGAGCTGGCAGGCAGAGTGAAACGAGAGCAGATGAGTAAATTAACTTAAACAGAAACAAGAGAAATCTAACATTAAATATTCACCGCTGACACCCTGAGCTGTGAAACTAAACGCCTTCGTCCTCCTTCACTGATCCTTCCTCTCCTCTCCTCTCTCTCTAATCCCCCTCTCTCTTTCTTTAAGCCTCTCTCACTCTTTCTCTCCGTCTGAAACTCAAATTCAGGCAGTCTCACTTTAAATTAAGTTCTTTTGAATCAGACTTGGAAGAACATTGAATGAACTGATGAACTGATGAGCTCTCAGTGAACCGGGGCTTGTAAACCAGCTGATTCGGTGACCCCTCCCAACAAAAACATGAAGAAGAAGCTGAATTTGGGAATCAACTTGTTCCGTTCTGCAGAGTTTTCCAGGCTTCAAAGAAGCTGCATCTGTCTCCGTCCATTGATAATCAGGTTTGCAGGACACTTCCTGCAGGTTTTAATTGTCATTCTCACTCCTGACTTTCTCTTGTTTGACAAAGAGTCAGTGAACGTGGCGAGGTCCGCCAGGAACCGCCAATCGAGCTGTCGAGTTTTCAGTCGCCGAGATAAATAACAGTGTTCAACAAATATACAACGGATGTCGGGTGTGATCGGTTATCACGGCACGATTCTCCGCTCCTTCCAGGTCACGGTTCATGTGTTAGAACTGTGGATTCTGCTTTATTTGGTCAACTTGCAATTCCAGCAAGTCCATCATGCTTCTGAGACACATTTTTCATTTGAACTTGAAAATGAACGAGGCTCTGCATTCGTCTGATCCCGAATCTATTTAAGTTCCTGGACAACTTCAAAAAGGGGCAAAACAACCAGAGACAAAAAAAAGACACCAAACAATTATAAAGAGACACCAAAGAACTACAACGAGACACACAATTACAACAAAGAGACACCAAAGAACTACAACGAGACCTAAAAACAACTACTGACGGAAAATAACACAAAAGAGACACAAAACCACTCCAAAGGGACACAAAACGACCACAAAAAGACACAAAAGCACAGAGAGATGCGGAGCGACAACGAGACACAAACCAAAAACAGAGTCTGAACTATAAAGTCTGTGTCTTGCTCGTACGTTGTAGCGGTGGGGCCTTTTGCATGTCTGTGCCCAGGGGCCCATTGTGGGGCCCATTGTCTCTTAATCCAGCCGTGATGTGTGAGATGTTACCCACCTGCTGCACACTGCTGAGATCCTCGTGTGTGTTTCTCATGCATTCACGTGCATACAATAACACAATCATCAGTGTAGACGCCACGAGTGTAGTTTGGTTTCTTTTGAGCACAACTAACAACTGTAGCTTTTTATCCTGTTCTTTAATAAAGTGTATTGTTCTCTCATGTTTTAATAATCTTAAACACGTCTCCCATTAGTTTTTCCCTTTGTCTTCTCCTTCAGTCCATTTCCTTAATTGGACTGGAATCAGCCAGCGTCTCCTGTTTCACCTCCTCTTCCTCTATTTTCCCTCCTTCCCTCCCTCCTCTCTCTTTTCTTCTTCTTCTTCTTCTTCTTCTTCTTCTTCTTCTTCTTCTTCTCCTCCTCATGGCAGCTGTCAGTGTCTTGTCAGTGTTGCAGGACAATGCTGCCGGGCTCGGGTTGCTCTGCGTGCGTGTTACTGTATTTGACACGCTGACATTCCTGCAGCCGCTGGCTGAATGTTTGGCCCTCCACACTCTGCTTATTCAGGCCGCTGCTCCAGACTGTGTGTGTGTGTGTGTGTGTGAGGGGGGGGGGATTAAAGGGGTCCGCATGCATGCATGTGTGTGTGTGTGTGAGTCGGTAGATCTTAAGACACACGCCTTATCACAACACAGACGGCAGTGCCACTGCAGGGACAAGACTGTGGTTATTTTAAAGTGAGGGTGTGTGTTTCTGCTCCTCTAAGCCCCGCAGGCCACAGAAGAGTCCAGGTGGAACAGCAAGACGGGGAGACGGTCCGTCGTCTGTGTGTGTGTGTTTAGACAGCAGATATACCTTTTCCAATCGAGACAATGTGAAGAATGTAGCACAGTTGTCGGCTGCGGGGAGAAGAGAGAACGACTTGACTTAAAGATTTACACTCCAGAGCTTCAAGGCCGACGACACGCCGCCTGACTTAGGGTTACATCTGGCCGTCGCCGAGGCCGCACTCCGGTTTGACAGAAAGTTTGTCCTTTTCTTTATGCAAACATGACGGTTTAAATTAATCTGCAATGAAAATATAAGTGCAACTTCAGTTACACTGTTTTGTTTTCTATCACAGAGGAAAAGGAAATCAAACCGATAAACGAAAGCCGAATTAGACAAATAAACGCCCGGACATAGTCTCTGATTTTTTTGCCAATTCTGAGCTTATTCTTTCAGTCAGTATCAAGGGTTCTCCATTATGTGATTTAGGGTTCTCCATTGTGTGATTTAGGGTTCTCCATTGTGTGATTTAGGGTTCTCCATTGTGTGATTTAGGGAACCTACACTGTCGTTCTGGTGCAATGTAAAGTCACCATCATGCATGACCTATGTGTTAGGCCGAGGCTGTTTTATTTAATAACTTTATAGAAAACAAGGGGATTTTTGTTTGTTGGAAAAAAGTTGTATTTGGGTGTTTTAGAGCTTTGTGTTAAATTTGGTGCAAATACACCATTTCCTCAATAAGTTCGGGACATTTATTGGATATTTTTCTGGGCCAGCCACGATGCCAATCCTCAACCACAAAACGTTTTTTCTGCAAATAAACCAGGAAAAGGCTTTGAGATATTTGAAACCTGAAACCTTTTAATATTTGCATCATATTAACTGTTTCAAATGTGCACATTGCACGTCGGGTGTGTGTTTGTGTCTGCTGACATCTTTGTGTGCCAAATCACCGATCTATCGGACATCAAGTGCACAAAACAATACACTCGTGATAACAGAGAAAAGACTTTGCTCATATTCAGACCAATCATGTCATGTTGAGAAAATAATACAGTCAGCCACACGGACCAGTTGTTGGTTTCTTTATTGTCATTGCACAGAGTACAAGTACTAGTACAACGAAATGCAGTTTTAGCGTCTGATCAGAAGTGCAGTGGTCTCATTTTGTGTATTTTTTAGTTCAAAATTGATCCTTAAAGGTTTGCATCCAGTGTCTTCAGTGGTGTAGTGTGTGTCTGCAGCCTGAGATGGCGCTCTCCTCCACAGCTACACACACTCTGTGGGTTCAGTTTGTCGTCCTGCTGGGATCAGACTGTCACCTCTCTGTCACAGGACCCTCGGTGTAACCGTCAGCCCACCCTGCCAGGTGACAGCAGGCTCCTTTTTTGTTTTTAGTAACGACGTGTCGCTTTCGTTGTCATTGCCGTCTCATTAGTGTGTGTGTGTGTGTGTGTGTGTGTCAGCTCTGATGGGACGTAACAAGAGTTTCACATGTTCACTGCAGCAACTGCTGTGTCGCTTGTTTTTACAGTCAGGAATCCAGGGACACACACTGGGGACAAACTGGTGACGGGGTCGCAAACTTTTACCTCCGAAGTGATGTTTCCCTTTGTGCTCATTCATTTATTTAAAGTTAAAGATGAGTTAATACACAGAGTCACATGTGCAGCCAGCGCTGATGAAGCTCTGCTTCTCTTTGCAGTCTGGAGATTTGCACCCGTACTGGTGTAAATCTTTTGCTATGACTGTACAGGAGTGTTAGATAGTTTTTTTTTCTTGGGTGCTCCTGTTGGTGGTGCAGACTGGATGCTGGACCACAGAGGAAGAGAAAAACACCGCAGAGGGAGGTCGGCTGTCAATCACAACACGTTTAGAGAGACTGTGATGAAGACACAGGCCCACCCAACCACTTAACACACACATAACAGTTTGGGAAACTTTTGTGAGAGTGTGTGTCATTTCAGGGGAGACACCACTAAAACAGTTTTTCATGCACTGAGGAGATTTTGAGATTTTAGGCTATTTTTGCTACTTTGTCTATATTTGCACCCGTAGACTTTTCCTAAATTCACCAAAAGTAGGTAATGCCTCATTTCTATACTTTCACATACAATTCCAGAAAAAACGTATGCAAATAACCAACTGGGGAAGTTTCATGTTGATAAATATAACACATTTTTTTTACCTGTAGTGTCTGTGATATTTTCAACACATATCTTTAAAGGATATTTCCTTAAAATTAGTTTTTTCTCAGATTCTGAGCCACAATCATCCACTTTAGTAGAACGTACTTGGTTGGGGCGTCTGCGTCAACGCCTTCAAAGGTCTTCATTTCTGCTCGTCCAGACTTAAACAAAGTTTACCAAAAATGGCAGCAGCAGAGTTCTCAAATGTCCTATTTTTAATTCAATTACATTTATTTGTGCAGCCCAAAATTATCCTCAGGGGGGTTTTACAATCTGTACAGCATACAACATCCTCATCATCATACAAAACTCCCCCAAAAAAAAGGAAGGAACCTCAGTGACCTGACTGAAAATCCTCAAATATCCTTCCGTGGAAGGTCACACAACTGATTTGCGACCGCTTTCTCAATAATCTCTAAACTTTATTTAGCCAGAATAACGTAAGAGCCACATAGAAAACAAAGACAACCAGCAAACCTTCATCAACTGAAGAGGTTGTCATTCAATGTCAGGAGAAGCACGTTCTACTCTGAAATGATCCTTAACCCCGTCTTTAAAACCTTGCGTGAAATAATCTGGGTGAAAGTGTCTTCTGTAGCTCACACACCAAGATGAGGGTTCAAAAACTTTTAACAGCGCTTTTCACCCAAAACGGTGCCGGTTTCTAGAGACGCCGAAGATAATTTGTGCCGCATGATGGGAGGTTGTAGTGTGGAAGCCCTAAGATGGGAAAAGAAAGAGACAGAGAGACAGAAATAAAACTCTTAACTCATCTACAGCTTTGTTCAGACATGTTTCTGCCAGTGTGTGTGTGTGTGTGTGTGTGTGTGTGTGTGTGTGTGGCATGCTACGTTGTGTCAGGGTAGATTTACAGCAGGTTTGGCCTTGGAGTGTTGGGCTGTGTGTGTGTGTGATGGCTCAAAGCAGGTGTGTCTTTGTGTGTGTGTGTGTGTGTGTGTGTGTGTGTGTGTGTGTGTGTCTTTGTGTGTGTGTGTGGCTTCTGTCCCAGCCAGGTGAAGAGTTCAGAGTTCGTCTTGCCTCAGAAGGGAAAGTTAGCCGGCGGCTTGTCACTCCGCTGGCCTCGGATCGGGACAGAGCGAGAAAGTGTCAGAGGACAGAAAAGGAAAAATAGCCACACTTACACTTTGTGCATGTTTGCGTGACACTTCTGTCGTGTGCAGATCTCAAGAGCTCCCAGTTTAGAAAGTAGATGTGAATGTTGCACTAAAGGACGAGCCCTCAGCTTCACTCGAGGCTACTTCTTAAAATAATGTCCTCTGGATGTCAAAACTCCTGCTGTCAGAATCTTTACACATTATTATTATTATTATTAATATCATAATTCATACCTGTACCTCTAAGTGTTCCTTTCATCATGATGTGACATACAGTATATTATATAACTGTATTGTTAAACAGAATATAAAAACTGTTCATGTCCCGTGTGAAACCAAAAGTCAACATTGATTTATATGAATTCATGTCCGTGACTGACATAACCTAACCAAGTGCTTTTGTTGCCTAAACATGATCAAGTATTTTTGCCTTTTAGTTTTGATCCAATTTACAACATTAAACACATGAAGCTGCGGCCATAATCAAGAAGAAAATACGGTTTCTCGCGCAACATAATTGAGAATGCAATTTATTTTATATGTGATCGTAATATTTTAGGAGACAGGGTTGCAACCAGGCGGCAACTTCCGGTTCTGTCGAGTAAAACCAATGCGGAAGTGTCTTAAAACTTACAATCTGTCTACTGACCAGCAGGGGGCGACTCCTCTGGTTGTATAGAAGTCTATGAGAAAATGACTCTACTTCTCTCTTGATTTATTACCTCAGTAAACATTGTAAACATGAGTTTATGGTCTCAATCTCTAGTTTCAAGTCTTCTTCAATACAGCATGATGTTCATTTAGTAGATGATGGTCCATTTAGAGTCAAACAGACCATAAAGCAGGGGATGCTTTAGGGGCGAGGCTACACGGTGATTGACAGGTCGCTACTGCTACCAGAGCCGTGTACGGCGTCTCTACGTCACTCCTCCGCATTCCAACTATGGTAACTTCCATTCATTGGTTGCAAAAAACTCAAGACGGCGACGGCCAAATTTCCGTAAATGCTGAACTCGAGGCTTCAAAATGTCAAGTCCACAAACCAGTGGGTGACTTCACAAAGACTACGTCCACTTCTTACGTACAGTTTACGGTTGTAGCAGGATAAACTGTATACTAAATAGTATGAACTGTGCATCACACTGCCAGTAGAAAATGTAGGTGAAAGGAATATGTAAATAGACCTTTGAGGTATTTGATATAATCCGTGTTCATGTACAGAGTCAGCTGTCTGCCCTGGGTTCATAGAAAACGTTAAAAAGAAACAATAACATAACGTGGGAAATTGTCGTATGTTAGTCAGTAGGACTGACGTGGGTCTGAGAGGTCATGTCTTTGTGGTCGCAGCAGGAGGATCATCATCTGACCAATCACACACGGGCTCACATTTAACCTCCATCTCAGCTCAACACTGAGGTCAACATTGACGTCTCATTTCTTCCCACAACAACCTTTGTCTTTGTCCGTCAAACTGTGAGACTATTTTTTTTAAAAGAGGGATATTCTGATGATCATCTGAAGATAATGGATGGCTCCGATGATCTTTTTTGATTTCAAAGCATGCTGTGTTAAATTATAGCCGGCAGATTTGGGATACTTTTCTTCTGGTTTTCAGAGCATGTGAAGTGAATCAGGAAGTGGGGAGGTTTTGCAACCTGACCGAACCTAACTGTGTGCAGCTTTATCAGCTGATCGTTGTGCAGAAGACCGCGGAGGAAATCATATATCACGTCGAAAATGTCTCCATAACAACCTCCGTCACTGCTGCTTTCAAACTGTGAGTCAGCCAAATCACTGAGTTCTTTACACACCGGAAAATACAAGAAAATATCTTCTTCTTCATGTGTTGATCACATTGAACATAAAACGTATTTATTAATTTGAAATCGACTAGTAAACTGCAAGGTTGCTGGAAGAACTGGAGGAAAACTGGAATAACATTTAAAATAAGGCTCATCAGTTTGTTTTTACTATTAAAAAAAAATAAGTTGGTTATCAAGTCAACAGCCAAAATCACCACAATAAACAAGGTCCTCTCATGATGAGAACACCTAAGAGTGTGTTTCATTTAAAAGAAAATAAAGTGAAAAATGTAAGCAATAAGATGCTGTCAATATGCCAGATTACCTCAATTAATGGTTATATGCCAACACCTTTGCACTGCAAATTAGATTTCTATTCATTTCTGGATTTTTTTGCAAATACTGCAAATAATCAGTTTAAGTTTACAGCATCCACCATTTCTGCTCAAGTGAGAAATGCACAAAGAGAGTTTTATAGTCGCCTTGCTTTAATGCAGCCACCTCTCCTGAAATAATCACTCAGGTTAGTTAAGTGCATGCATCAACACTGGATTATTTTTCGTGCACATGTAAAAAGACGTCAGCGTTCCCCCGGGAGAAATCTAGCTGTGAAAATCGTGTTTTCTCCGACCCGTTACCTCAAATATGGTGAAAATAATAAGCTCCTGAGAAAAGCTGACAGTAGCTAAGATATTTAGGAGCGTGCACTGATTGATACATTTAGACATTCTGATGTATGGCATTATTATAACAAGCACTCTGATGTGTCAATGTTTCCACGCCACATTTATCACATTTAGGTCCGTGCTGTATGGAATATTCTTTGTTTCCACACAGTTTAGGAAAATCAAGTGAATGTGAGAGAAAGAGGAAGTTGGAGGTGTGCTGAAGACAACAGTGGGTTTGCTGCCTTTGTGTGTGTCACCGTTTCCAAAAACCAGTTCCCATCAGACACAAACCCTCCATTCACCTCCACGATTTACGACCTGAGAATCCCGGTCCGTCTGTCTCCCAGCCGGGTGGAGCTCCGCACAGACACCTCACGTGTAATGAGATTAATGTAATCTGATTACAACTGGAAACTGTCAGGTTTACCGTCAAGACAACGAGAGAAGTTTTCCGCTCATTCACACTAATACTGTCTAAGTACGCAGTTGCCACACAACGTGAGAGCATGAAATAACACATTTACTTGCATTTAAACTGTGTAAATAGATTGTTCTAAGCTAAACAGATAGATGGAATGAAAAGAAAACGTAATGTGATGTCCGGCTATATGAAGGGAACAAAGCAAAGTAAATAATTTGAAACATTCTGAGTTGCCAGATGAGATAATTCTCCTTGTAATTTGTGTAGATTGCAGTTGATCTGATATTATAAACAGGTAATCAGTAATCTATAAAAGACTACATCTTCCTCCTCCTCTGGAGCCTCCAGTCTGACTCAGACAACTGCGTAAGTGCTCCATACAAAGAACCAACCTGCGCGCAACCATAAATAAGGTCCCCCCCCCACCCCACCCCTGGGTGTGACAGGACAGGTTGAGATGAAAGGTTCCGGTCCGCCCGCTTCCCCCACAGCTTCTTATTAAAGAGCTTTTAACATGTAAACAGAACAGAGACATGCACTCATAAAACACAGAGACAGAAATGAGGAAGAGACGGGGAGTGTGTGTGTGTGTGTGTTTGACCTTCCTCTCTCTCAAGACTTTCAACGTGTTCTCATGAAGCTGTTCGTATGATTTCTTACGAAAAGTTACTTCTCATTTTTTGTACTACAGAAGCCAGTGAAATGTTTCAAGTTACATGCATACGGTCTTTTCAAAGTAAACTTCTGTCTTTACAGGAAACTAATCAGTTAGGTTTAGGACTAAAAAATACTTAGGTTTAGGAAAAGATCAGTGTTTAGGTTAAAATAGTAACTAACTTAATTACACAACAACAATTACGTGACAAATAAATCAACATGACGTCTCTTTTTTGCGCTTTCCTGGCTGAAAGATCGCTGGTTTCTGAACCCGTCCACCTCCACTCCCACTCTGTGTGCTTTTGCAATCTTTATACATCCTTTTTCCTGATTACGTGGATAACATGAAATAATGTCGTGGGATATCTACGTCTTAGGCGCATTATGCATTATTTTTCGTAGGTATAGCTACAAATTCTGGATGACATGAGCCTGGCCGTTTACATGTTGGCTTCGTGACTATTTCACTTGTGTTATTCATAAAGCTGGTGTTTGTGATCGACAACCCTGTTAACTAGCCTTGTGTCACGTTTTATTCAAATAAAATCTGTTAATATTGACACTAAAGACAGAACATCAGCTGATTTATGCGCTTTAAAAACTGATATAGTTTCCACAGCTTTTCGGAGACATTTATTATCTATTTGTGTTTACCCTCAAACAACCCTGTGAAAGAATGTCTTCCTTCTCAAGGTCTAAAGATGAAAGGACGAGCACACACACACACAGGTATAGCTACGAATCCTGGATGAGACCAGCTTGAACATTTCCACATCCAGACTTCTGTCCACAGCGAAACACCTGAATAATAGAAATACGTCAATTAATAAAACTGCATCACAGGCAACAATCTTATTAAAAAGTGGGACAGAACAAAGTGAGGCAGCCGGTTACTGACTGTCGTACATCCCTCTGTTCAGTCTCTTCAACTCTTTGTGGTCATCTCTAAAGTGTTTTAAATTCAGCTAAAGTCGACATTCAACATATCCGTGGTTTTGCAGAAACGTACAATGCCTCATTTACATATTTTTATTGTTGTCAACTAAACAATTATGAAATAGAGATTTGATTGCAATCCATAAATATTACAAGCTGCTATGCTTTAAATATAAATATATCTTCATCCTCTTGTTAATACATCTGAGCACATACTCTCAAATCTCCACTTTCACCGTTTTTCTGTTGATTTTTGACACTTTACACTTTTACTATATATATTTTTTAAATCTTTAAATTTCTTATTAATCCGTTTATTTTTAAATAACTGCTTTACAGTTAGTTGTTATGCAATCTCTTTCTTTTGCAGCAGTTAACTTCCTTAATTTCACAAAACCAATTTTCACATTTAATCTTTCTTTCTTTCCCTCTTTTTGTGCACTGTTCAATTTAAATTACACATTTACAACCACACGTACGTAGAAGTATGGACACACACTTTACCCACTTCCATGTCTGCCGCATCAGTGTCCAATGGGCCATCCTGCTGAGAACAGCAAGGTAACAGACACACACACACACACTCGCTCAGTCACTCCTGCTGGGTGGTGTAGACACAACCCCACTGAGCGGGTCGGGTCCTACAATGGACCATCAGCAGGGAGGACATAGCAGTAATCCATGTTAACATAAGAATGGAAATGCGGCACACCTCAGCCCTGAGTACACACACACACGCACACATAGTGGCAGAATACTTATCAGGTGTCCGCACAAAGATGGCAGAGATCATACAGATTCAGACAGATATGTCCTCACTCTGGTGGTCTAAACTCATGGTCCTCACAAAGACGGAAGTAAAAGAACACGCACACACACTCTTACAGAAATACACTGAACTTCCGCACATTAACATATTTTCTTCTTCCTTCACTGTCTTGTTTAAACAACCCCCCCCCCCCCCCCTCCATCCTTCAACCTGTTCTCCTGAAACAAGACGTGAGTGTGTGTGTGTGTGTGTGTGTGTGTGTGTGTGTGTGTGTACTTCCGTGGAGGTGATTCATAATCACAGAGGTTGATGGGAAGGATGGCTCCATTAAGGATGGACAGGTGTGACCTCGCACACCCTACTTTGGCTGGCGTCTTCCTGGAGGTTCAATACTCACTTTATCAGATCAGACCACAGTGGTTGGGGGGGGGGGGGGCCTGTGAAACCGATAGATTTGTGTTTCCAGCCTCCGCATTAGTTTTTAGATTCTTTTCTTTTTGAAGTTCACACAGATAAAGCCCTTGTATACCCTGTAAACAATTTGATTGGGCTGCAAAATATCTACTCAAAGGAAGATTTTTAAGACTTCCTGTATATGAAGCATTTAAAACTGAACTGTCCATCTTTTGAAAACCCTAGACATGTAAATGGTGCTTTTATCATCAAACTATTTGTGACAGTCACGTGATCGCGCCACGTTACAAAAATCCAGAGCGCACAACCGCTGAAAACTCAACCCCGGAGTTTTCAAACAAACGTTTTTCACGCGTCTCCGTTTTAAGGGGGTTGTAGAACGCCGGAGTAGTGTAAAGATGGAGCGAACGCAGCGAAAGATGCATGTTTTAAAACTAAGCACGAAGTAGTTGCGGATGGAGCATCTGACACGTTAACAAATGTTTAGAGTGGACAAAGCCTGATGTAAACACACACATACACACACACACACACACCTTTTAGCCAGTTTGACAAAGGCTGAGATAAGATCTTTGTAGCTGCCGGGATGTAACCTCCACACACACACACACACACACACTAAGCTGGCTAAGAGGCCAGATTCATTAAGTGGGAACAATGGTTTGCCAACACCTTAGGCAAAACATTATAGCAGTTTAAATCTTAGGTGACTCACACATGTGCATGCACACGCACACATTAAGTCTACTCATCATAAAAACAGACATTTATTATTGTGAAAATTACATGTTGTCGTCTTCATCCTCCTCTCTTCATCAATGTCTCTCTTCATTGCTCCACTTGCGTCTCTCTCTCTGTCAAACACACACACACACACACACACAGTTGTGAGTTCAAAGCGCTGCCCCCGGGCCGCTGATGGAGGGAGGAAGGGAGGAGCGAGTGAATGAAAGAATGAGTGAATGAATGAAAGGAAGGTAACATACCTGCAGGGGTCAGAACAGGTGGGCTTTAATGGAGCCTTTCCCTTTCAGAGCTTTCTTTCACACACACACACACACATACCTGCACACTGTGTCTCTCTCTCTCTGACCTTTGCCACCTTTGCAACATTTGTCAGGTAGGATGACTAATTTACTCTCTTTTTCATGTGTGGCATTCACAAAAAGGTTTTTTAAAAGCTGTTAATTCTAAAACTATAGTATACAACTACTGTATACATGATAATAACTAGTAATACCATCCAATTTATTTGTTTTTCACTGTTCTACTTCAGCGGGTTTCACTCACGAGAGTTGCGTTTGTGACCTCTGACCTCGTCACTGTTTGTTTCTTGTGATGTCAGTCATCTACAGGAGGAGGCGGAGCTTCCTCTCTGTCGCTGCTGTTTGAGGTCTCCATTGATCGAGATTGAGGTCAACATGTGGATTAAAATTCCAAATTGATTATTTCCAGCGTTTGCGTTTTAGTTCAGAGTTTTTTGGAGCTGCGTTTGAGGGTTAGCGTGTAGTGTGGGAGAAAAGCAGCCCTCTGTCCTCACCTTCCACTCTCGGCTCTCTGATCTACTCCAGAGGAGTGGAGGGAGGGAGGGAGGGAGGGAGGAGGGGATGCAGGTGACTCTCTCCCCCAGCAGTCAGAGCTCTTCCCTGGGGCGCTGACAGCTCAGGGCCTCCCCGGGTCACTGAAAAGCTAACCTCAGGCTGGACCGCAGGGAGCGTGTGTGTGTTTTGAGTGTTATGGTCCTTTGAAAAAAGAAAAAAAAAAGTTTACTTCACTGTATTTCGGGCATTTAACTCAGAAAATGTCGATGAAAACTCTATATTTTAGTCTGCGGCATTTGTTAGAACCAAGAAATGGAATATTGTGAAAAAGACAGATAATTTATGTATTTATACGGAAAAAAGAAAAGCAAAGGAATAGAATTTAAAAAACTAATGAATGTAACCGAGGGCGTAATTTCCACTCGGTTAGCGGTGAAAAGGATCTCTTTAAAGTATTGTGGATAATACTCAAAGGATTCCTTTTAATATTTTATTTCTGTTCTGTACATGTGTGAGGAAGTTTATTTTTGACCCCTCCAGCTCTCTGAATCGCCTCGTAGCAGGTGAGCGGTGGATGATTCAAACCTTTGCATCAAACGTTGCCATGAGAAGCCTTTTTTCATGAGAGAGAGAGAGATAGAACCTAAAATGCGTGGGATGCGTGCATGGGGGTCAGTGTCTCTCTCTCTCACACACACACACACACACACACAAACCCCTTCTTTATGCTTCCAAAGCTGCAACAAAGCAAAGAGGGAAAAAGGCCCCTATTTACCTGAACCACCTCTCCGTAAAGAACGACGGATCAACACCACCTTTCTTTTTTCTTCTCTTTTACTACCCCGCTACCTCTTTATACCCCCCCCCCCCCCCCCCCCCCGATCGCCCCATTGTCGGAGAGGACAAAGGCCAGGGGGGGGAGAGAGGCAGGGGGAGGACTCACCTGATAAGAGGATGAATGATCCCGTTCACAGTGGCATGAGGAGGAGAAAAGAAGAGGGATGATGAGCTCCTCCTCCTCACGAAAACAACAAAAACACTTTTCTTTACCTTCACACACCCGTCATTTAACTTCATTTATTGTCAGATGTTAAACTGTCTCATTAGAATATGTCTCAAGCTTCCACGTTGGGAGTCAAATAACATTCTTGATCTCCGTGTGTTGGGTTGGAGGTCACAGAATCTTCCTCTAATAAGGCATCGCCAACTATCTGGGGACCACCAACTATCTGCACCGAATCTCACGGCAATCCGGCCGATATTTGTCAAAATACTTGGACCGCTCGCCTGACCAGTCCTGCAACAAGCGTGGCTAAAAATACTTCATTTACTATTTATAATTCCTGCGTTGGTGCATTCGTAGCCTTTGGCTTTGTGCACAAACACCCCAAAGCATTCCAGCATTCCAAGAAAATGTTTGCCTGTTGTAAACTTCACCCACAAACATGTTGGTGAAGGTAAGGACGCTTTCACAAAGCAAACATTTATTCAGTTTTAATCAAAACTCTGCTGCGGTTTGTTTGGGCTGCAACTGGTCCGAGATCACCTGAGAGAGCCGGACTCTCGGACGGACCATTTCCAAGAGAACCCTCGTGCGGTTTCGTAAACATCATCTGACCCAACGAACCAAAAGGCAGAGAGATTATGGGATGCTGGGATTAGTTGAAACAGGTTGACGTGAGTGGGAGAGAGGATTGACTTGGGAGTTCAAGGCTGACATTTACTTGACATCTGGGCCGAAGAGAGCAAATAAAGTCTGTATAAAGAAAAGAATAATGATGTTTATGAAGTAATTTGAGATAAAAAAATGAAGGACCTGATGAACTTTATGTTCTTTATTTGTAATCTCAAAGATTATTGGATCTTTTATTGTCGTCATCAAACACTGAAACTTGTGTTAATTAAGGAAAAGCAAAGAAAGGGGAAAAAGGGAAAAGGGGGGGACGGATGGAGAGAAGGGGGGGAGGGACAGAGGTGAGGAATTTATATGGTCGGGGCTATAGGTTATGGTGAATTATCCTGAATTAACAGTTTGTTTACTTTAGCTGGGAGGCTGCTGAGTGAAGCGGGTGAAGTCGGGGCGTCAGGTGACCCGGCTCTTTGTCATGCGGCGAGGAGGGCTGGCAAACGCAGCCCCGAATGACTGGCAGGAATGTCACCTGGAACAATGGCGTGATTCTCCACAACAGCGGCGTCCGTCATCATTAGAAGTCGCCCGTCGTTGGGAAGAACTGCCGTGAATACCTTTTTGTTAAGTCTTACTGTCAAGGCACTGCGACTTTGACACTTGACCTCTTCACTGTCTCTGGCTTTGTTGTATAAGTGATCTACGAGTTTAAGACGAATCTACTGTTCGTCTCACCAAAAGTCACTGTAAATGACTGAAATATTAAATAAGAACGTTGACGTTTGATCTATCTCTGAACCTCCCATTGGGAGTAAAAGTCTCTAAATCTTGCATAAATCTCCTATTTACGACTTCTTTTCTGTTTGTATTTGAGTATTAAAACCTTCACCAGTGCAGAAGAATATTTCAACTGGTTTCTAGTGAGTAAGTTAAGCGACTGTATCCGGTTGCTGCCGTTCATTCAAAATAAGCTAAATTACAGACAAAACATAATTTAATAAGACAAACATATTTTGCTTTTGGTCAAACAATTCTTTAACCAAAAGCGGTGTCGACTCTGCAAATCCCGCTCCTCTGAAAAGCACATTGATTTGCATCACTTATAGCTCAGTTTGACTAATTTGAGGAAAAACCAGATCAGTTATTCTGATGCAAACTCACCACATACATGATAGTGACCGTTACTGAAGTGCTGCTGGCATGGTCAAAGTGAAGCATTGGGATCATTTACATAACAGTTAATAACCTTACTTGTTAAAGTAAATAACTCACTTTTGAATATCAAAATGTGCAGAACAAGGCACACGGCACAGATACACACTGATCTAAATGATCGTATTTGCAGATGACGCGTGAATAATAACACAAAAGAACAAAATATACATTAATGGGTGATCACAACACTCCTGCTGTCTTGTCTTTCTGAGGTTTGTATCCGGAAGAACTCACAATTAAAACACAGTATTGCAAGTGTGTGTACATGTTTGTAATGTCTCCATTGACCCATGCTATAACACACACACACACACACACACACACACACTGTGGGACCCAACAGTAGGTGAATCCAATCCGCTCCCCTTCATGGTTTGTTTACGTAGCCGCTGTGCCCAAACAGCTAGCATGAGCATTAATGAGCAGAAGAACAAAGGCAGTGAATGGGACGGTGTTAGCAGTCGCTCAACTGCCTTTTATTAGATACGAGCTCAAGTCAGCAGAGATGGAGCCATTAGCGCTTCATTTACAACTCTTTACTTTTGCCTTTTGATGTCTGACGGAGGCCCAGTGTTCTCCCTTCTCTTTGAAACCCTCATAGCTGTGCATGTTCTGAGACGCATCAGCTGAGAGTGACGGGTAAGAATCCAACATGAAGCACGTTTACTGTTTTGTCTTTTATTTGCTCAGAAAACATTTAGTAAACCGAACTCTGTTAGTGAACTGTAAAGCAGCAGTACACTTTAAAAATGATGGCGTGCTGATGCATAAGTTGCAAAGAGTTATTCCACATCACTGGACGTAAAGAGGAACAAATAAATAAAACCTGTGTGGTCAAGCTTGCAAATGTACATTTGTCATATTTTTCAGGACTCTTTTAATCATTTGAATTGCAAAATTCATGGCAGCTTGTGTGAATTCATCTTTGTTTTTTTTCAGCCCTGAGGTTATGAAGCTCATGAAAGGATCAGAGAAAACACTGGAAAAATGACATTGAACTGATAAAATCAATCCATATAATAAAAAATTTTAAATTTCCAACACTGCATGAAATAAAGAGTTTCATATGAAAATAAAATAAATCATCTTTCTTCTTATTTTTAGTCTAAAAGGAAGCAGCTTTCCCAAGACAACAGGAAGCTCCTGAAGGACAGAAAGCAAATTGAATGACGGGACGATATACCGTGAACGTTTGTTAACTGATGAAACCAAAGAGATTATGTAGAAATTGAGTGACACTAAACTAACGTTTGTCGAGGCAATTAGCACATGCTAATAGAGCTCCATTCACCTACAGTGAGGTTTGTGTGAGGCTGTTAGGACGCTGACACACCGAGAACCAACGTTGGTTTTCTCAGCTTTGCCCGTTTTCTTGACAGTAGAAGGACAATAGAGAGATAACAGAAAATGAGGAGGAATTGCTTAAAATAGGTGAAATAATTGACTTTGTTTACATGCACACTGTTCAATCTTCTTCAATACAGCATGGTGTTCATTTAGTAAATGATGGTCCATTTAGAGTCACACAGACCATAAAGCAGGGGATGCTTTAGGGGCGGGGCTTACTGTGATTGACAGGTACCAGAGATGTATACGGCTTCTCTACATCACTCCTCCACATTCCAAATATGGTCACATCCGTTTATTAAAAAAATAAAAACATGGCGACGGCAAAATCGCAGAACTCGATGCTCCAAAACGTCAAGTCCACAAACCGATGGATGACGTCACGATGACTACGTCCACTTCTTCCACACAGTCTGTGACAGAAACAAACACAGCAATGCATCCATTGCAACGACGACATTTTCGTGCAGAACTCTGGTGGCGGCAGAGAATCAAGAGGGGAACACTGAATTTGTAAAAAGCTCTAGTTTTTTAACTCCTGTTTTGTGTCAAATGTTAAAAAAAAAGAGGTTTAAAAACGAGATTAGATTTTGCTGTAACGTGCGTTTCTTCGGCCACGGATGTTTATCTGCGTGTGTGTGTGTGTGTGTGTGTGTGTGTGTGTGTGTGTGTGTGTGTGTGTGTGTCTCAGACAGCGAGAGCCCGTCTTCAGACTGTGAGCAGCTTACAGTTTGGGGGAGTTTAGTTTGCCGTTGTGTTGGCTGAGAAAACTCATCAGGCTAATTCTTCACCACTTTAATCCACTTGTCTTAATTCAAGTGTCTGAGACAGTGAACTGGCCTCAGCAGATTATAAACGAGGAGAGCGGGACTCCGCCAAAAACAAAGAGGACTCTCTCTGGGTCGGGGACGGTGTGAGATTAAGACCAGTACAACACCAAGTGTTGCTCTCACAACAGTCTAAACCAGGAAATCATCGAAATCTAACTTTATGAAACCCAATCATGCAGTTTTTACCTGATAAAAAGTAGGTTAAAGTTGAGAAATGGTCTCTTTGCTATGATCTTGGACACACTTTGTCTTTGTCTTAAAGTTTTGATTAGTGAGCTTGGCAGCCCAAAATCCCCCCGGGGTGCAGCCTGTTCTGTCGATTCAGCCGAACAGTTGAACGTACAGGAGCAGCGGACTCCACCCAAAATCCTTCAGCAGCACGTCTCTGGAGGCAAACAAGACTTGGACGGGAGTTTCCCTGCTTTATTTAGTCAGTGAATTAAAGTCTATCCGACTTTAATCCAGCGGAGTCTGAGCTCATTGTTTTCTTTTTCACTGTTTACGATGCTGCATAACGCGAGGTGTTATTCTAATTTACAGAGTGCAGTCGGCTAACACTAGAGAGTGACATAACTTTCCACCACAGTTCCAGAGAAAGAACCATCCGCTACGAGGTAGACTGATTATAACTTCATCCAGCATTCCTCTGTTTTTACAAGCATACGACACAAACAATGGAAACTGTCCTGACGACCGAGAGATTCAGGTGGAAACCACAATGTTTTTGTCAAAGGCTGTTTTTAGCCAGGGAAGCTTTTAAACCAAGAGCTTTTAAAGCTCCAAAGCACACTAACACAGTAACTTGCTACAGGACATTTTCCCAAGAGTAACATGAACTAGAGAAGCAATTTCTGAAGAAATGAGCCTCACATCTTCATAGCTGTAGCAGCAACTTCTAGTTCAATTTGACAAATATAAGAATAGTATGTTATTATTGTAACAGATAGGATATTCTACAGGATGTGATAGAAAGATCAGGAGTTAAACTTTGCTATGAGACTCTTTTCAATCTAAAGGATTTAAGAGACCATCCAGGAATTCGTGCACACATACCAGCTCATGCAAACACACACACACACACACACACACACACACACACACAATCGCTCCGCCTTACCCGCTGTGTGGCGGCTGCAGGCCCAGATTTGAAAGGGATTTGTTTGACCTGAGGAGGTGTTCGCAGGGGGGGGGGACACCGTGTGTGTGTGTGTGTGTGTGTGTGTTCGGGGGAAGACTCAGACAGACAGTAAAACATATGTCGCTCCCAGGGAGTCGCCATCTTGCTAATTTCACCGCGGCGGTGCTGCGCCGGTCAATAGTTTGGAACGTCCAGACCCTTAAAAAGCTACGAACCTGCTGCTTTACAGCTCGCCAGGGGCTCGCCGTCAATATGGAGGGCAGGAGGACCCCCAAGTGTGTGTGTGTGTGTGTGTGTGTGTGTGAATTCTCCCTCCAAGGCAAAGAGGACTGCAGGAGGTCTCGCCCCCTCTGCCTGTCTCAGTTTCTCTGTTTTAATATTTGATGATGGAGATCGATGGAGGCAGATTTGAAGCCGTCATAAACAGCCCGTCATCCTCTCTAAGGAGGCAGAGTGGCCGAGCATCGTTCAAAAACGTTTTACGTTTGTGGCCTCAACGCGAGCGTTCAGATACTCAGACAGGATTTCGATAAATCCCGGGATTAGCCGTATTATCTAAAGTAGAGAAAATGAAGGTAATCGTACCCAAAGGGTCCATTACAATCAACCTTTGCTCCGAAAGACTTGAGTGCAGCTCGTGTTTGTGCTGCAGCGATGTGTAAACTGCATCTCAACACAAACCCGAGATCATAAGAACTAATGAAGAAATGAGAATCATGACTTTTATGGTTTTCAAATGTAAGAAAATGCATTGCAACCCTTTCAAAGGACGCGGCCGGCGTAGAAGGATGCGGCCGCTGGATCGATCATGTATTCTCTCCTTCAGTTCGGCCTTCTCTGTGAGATCGCTTCTATCGAGACTTTTATAATACAAATTCTAAATTGTCTCTTCTTCTTTAGTACGGTTTGCCTTCTTTTTCATTCAGCAATCATCTTAATTCGTCCGCTGCCTTTCTATTCTCCTCCGTGCAGTTTAGCCGCAGGTTCTATTGTCTCTTTGTGATCTTCGTCTTTGTCTTGTCGGTGCCTTCGGCTCCGTCTCCGCCAGCCTCCGTCTCACGGTCTGCCGCCACGTCCGACACCATCAGATTTATTTTTAAGTGTCAGTTTTGATATGGTGTCATTGTAACTTTCCTCACATTCCTCCAGCTTATTTTTCAAATATCCAATAATCGTTTCTCGTCCGTCATCACGGTCTTGATGCATTTGCTCCAATTTAACCACATGTTTGTCATTCTCATCCTTCATGGCGTTCACATCGGTTTGTATTTCCACGTTGAACTTTGCAGAGATCGTGTTCTTTTACTTTGATTGTATTTGTTGGTGATCTGGTTCCTCAGTGAGCACTTAGCTGCAGAATCATGTGAGACATGTGACCACGCTCTGCACCGCGTCGCCCTATTACCTGTTGATGATTAACTCCGTTCAGCTAATTATAACACACACACACACACACAAAGTGGTTAACTCGGCTGGTATTGTGGGAATTGACATTTTGTGAGTCTGTTTTTTACTTGAACAAAGAGGCAAAAAACATTCTTAACTTTGTCTTTTTGTTCTCCTGCTGTTGAATCTTGAATGTGTGCTTTGAGGATTAAAATGTGCAGGAATTTGGAATAATTTATGAAATAGGCTTTGATATTGTTGAAGTAACTGAAATCCAGAAAGAAACAACAATTGTTAATTAATAAGTTACATTTTACTCAGCGAGGTAATTGCTGAGATCTGAGGATGCGGTGACATCGCGGACTCTATTTTAATGCTGCCGCCGCCTTTTCAGATGTCAGGAATTAACTCAACGTGAAAAAATCGTATCATGACTGACAGCAGGGACGGCCAAACCCATGATAACGACATCCAGCAGAAATACTGAATCCTCCTTCAAAAGAAGACGATGAACTATGAACCCAACATCTTAGTTCTCGGCAATTTGACAAATAAAATAAATGTATATTATTGATCAGGAGTTACACTTTGCTCTTAGACTCTTTTCCTTCCAAAGGATTTAAGAGACCATCCAGGAAGTCATGCACACAAACCAACTCACACACACACACACACAGACACACAACCACTCCGCCTTACCCCCTGTGTGGCGGCTGCAGGCCCATATTTGAAAGGGATTTGTTTGACCTGGGGAGGTGTTGGGGGGGTGTTGGGGGGGGGGGGGGGGGGAGACTCAGACAAACAGTAAAACATATGTCGCTCCCAGGGAGTCGCCATCTTGTTAATTTCACCGTGGCGGCGCTGCAAGGGAATTGTGCTCAACTTTTTGGCTGCATCCGAATATTTTCTGATTTGTGTGCATAATTCCATTGTTTGTGTGTATGCAATGGAGAAAAACAGTTGAACCACTGTTGTTGGGATTGTCAAATCTCTAAATATTGCAGTATGCTCAATCACCATTGTGTTTATTCAAATGAAAATCTTCAAGATTGTCACTTTAACCTCGCTGTGGAACCAAGACATCTGACAACGAGGAGGGCTGGAGATGAAGAGGAAATCACCATCATCAAGAAACGTTGAGTCACATCATTTGAATTTGTATTGTTTAACTTGAATAACTGCATTGAATGAATCTGAATAAACTGAATATAAAAACACTTCCGCATTGGCCTCGCTCTGCAGAACCGGAGGAAGGATTGTCCCCCAGATCTCTATTCCAATGTTTCCAAACTAAAGTATTTTGTTGGGGTGGCAGTCTCTCCAGGGAATGAACCAGGCTCTTCGGTTCCTCCTCTGATGGAGGGGGTGCTGGTGGAGCAGGGGAGGCACTTCTTCTCAAGGCCTCAGAAGATGTCGCTCTCCCGGTCAATGGACCTTATTCGGGCCCTTCTCTGTTCCGTATGAAATGGAAACACCATATTTTGTGAAACTATTGCACCCTATCGCTACAATAGCTTGTCAAGTTCCCGCTCCTCTCCGGAGAATAAACACAAACGATCCCTCGATCAGACTCTCGCAATTAACTTTGGTTTGCGTTTGGTGTGAATACCGCATTCAAGTTGTCTGCACAGCCTCTAAAGGCTGATCTATGGTGACGACTTACATAGTTCATATTTCCGACATTTTAGGAATTCAAACCTTTTTTGTATTTTCACCGCGGCCATTTTTAGAGAACCCACCTCTCCCTGTCAACACGCTGCGGTTTATGGGCTCGTGTTCCCGAGAGTCTGAGTCACAGAACGGTCGTCTACCTGTGCAGGTGACACTCACTTTGAAAGGAGGGGGGAGGGGGGAGGGGGGGTTCCCGTCCTGGAAACACACCGTCAATTTAAGAGGTCCAGGACGTCTGAGATCAAAAGAGCGGCACAAAGGGGGCGTGGCTCCGTCGAGATTGTGAGAGACAGTCCCCGGGGAGATGTCGCCGGCGGCGGCAGCCCTGTCATCAGGACATGAATGGCTTGAAGGTGACTAACACTTGGACTGGCTCACTCTCGCTGTCTTTGTCTTTGTTCTGGGTTTCTGTCTCTTGACTGTCTCCTCCTTCCTCGTCACCTCTTGTCTTTCTAACAACACTGGTTTTTGTGCTGTCATTAAATAAGTCAGGTAGATTTATTCATTCCTCATTGTAAAGACTGCATTTTACAGGTTCCTGTTTTACTGCATTAGTTGCTTTTCGGGGGTATTTCTGCAGTATTTAACCCAACATACACAATTAAGGGAAATGTTAAGAGAGAGAGTTCAGACTTTTTGAAGGAGGATTGTGTAAAGTACTTATCTATTGTTTGTGTTTTACCTGCAGTAGATGGCGGTCGGTACGCTCTGCAGACAGGAGTATCAGCAAGGGAGCGAAACTATTTACTGCTGTGGACGGGTGCATGGTTTTGTTGATTTTGTTGATTTTGGTAAAAGTGGTCGTGTGTCTAAGCTCCAGACTCCCTTTTAGAAAACCTCTCATTTTGATGCAGCAGGGTTCTGATCGTCGGCCCCTCTCAGTCCAGGTTCTGGGTCTCCCCGTATAGAAATAGACCATCTTCTCTCTGATGGTCTATTTACTGATGGAGGTCATATAGACCATGACCAGTTCAAAGTTCCTCACAGTCACTTTAAATGTAGGCTATATTTAGAATATTTACACCCTTTTACCTCGCTATCAGACAGACGTTTCCAACGAGGAACTGAAGCCGTTATCTACGCACAAAGCCACAAACTCCATCGACAAAAACACTCATTTGAGCTCGCACAACACAGGAGTTGCTGGTCTCCGGCTGCCTCGATCGGCTAACTTTGTTCGTGTTATTGTGTATGTTTTGTATGTACGGGTGAGCTTTCATTTTAGATTCCCTTTTACTCGCCATTCCTCTTCCTCTCCCTCACCTGCCCGGCCCCTCCCTTTTTCCTTGAATGGGGGAGGTTTCACAAGTGTCAGGGAGGCGTGTGACATGAACGCAAAACAAAAAAAATCTCCCAAATCCTGCGAGAAAGTGAGACGGCTGAGGGGGCAAAACAAGCAGGAGAGTTGAGGTAGGTCAAGGCCTCTCCCTCCCTCCCTCCCTTTCTCTCTCTCTCTCTCTCTCTCTCCCTCAGTGTGGGATCTGGAGGTATTTCTACTGCAGGTGTGGCTCATTTGCTCGTCCGGCGAGCAGACGGTGAGCTGAAGTGCGAGAACATCTTTGCAGCTCGACCAGGTGGCGCTCAGAGATCTCGACGTGATCGATCCTCGATTATGAAACGTACTCGTGACGTTTTTCCCCCCTCAGACGACATCAAACTGAGAAGACGTTCTTTACTCTGCTGCGTCTGCCTCTTTATCTATATCTGAAGGAGAAACACCACAGGGAGCGGCCCCGCCCACTGGGAAAAACTCAAATACTTCAAACCGCGGTCACGCTATTGCTCAATATTCTTTAAATGTCAACTATTAGTCACACTGGTGTTTTACGTGTGTTTCGTTGTCACAGCACTCAAATATAGTTTTTTTTTTATTCATTTTTGACAACATTGCGTACAAAGTGGAATATCCATCTGCTTGTTCCGCTGCGTGTTGCCCTTTTTGTTCTTAATGTCTCAGATGTGACGTATTTTCAATTTCTGGCTCCACTGTGAGAAAAAGTGGTGTTTATATAAAAGGAAGTCTGGTATTTACAGAGGACGAACTCGCTCTGGTATCCCTTCATCGCTCTCCGTTTTCCTCCTTATCTCTTTGTCACTTCCTCTGTTTCTTTCTGTTTCTATATCAGGCCCGTATCTTTATTGCTTTCTCTTTCTCTCGACTCTCCTATTCTCTCATGTTGTGCAACCATGTCTCCTACAAAACAAATGATGTTCCCGTACAACTAAACTTCATTCTCAGGTTTCGAGGTGTTTTTTTCTCTTTACGGTCACAGATTTATGCTGTAAATTAAAATAAAATAAAATAGTTGTAGGCACCAAAAGCTGCTTTTTTTAGGTTTCGTAAAACATAGCGGTTTGTGTTTGTGAGCATGACAATATGCATTGTTTCTTTCATCCTTTCCCACCTGTCCTTTTTGTCCTCTCGCTCTCTTTTTTTCACTTTCTGTGGGTTTTCCTCCTCCTGTCCTCTCCTTTTTCTTTTCCCCACGCTCTCCTTCATCCCTCCTCTTTTTTTCCATTTCTATCTTTCTCCCTCTCGGCTGAGATGACAGCTTGTCTCGCGGGAACGGAGGGATTGTGTGTTGCTAATCGGAGCTGCAGGGATTACAATCAACACACACACACATCTGTCACAGAGGCAGTTAATAAGTCAAGATGTTGGCAGTGCTCAGGGCCACAAACAGCTCCTGAGGGGACCAGAGTGTGTGTGTGTGTGTGTGT
>NC_136534.1:25512487-25527487 GCF_910591455.1 Pholis gunnellus
TGATGGATTTGGAGGAACTGAGAGTTTGAAGTATTTCGATGATGAACTCCCTGTAGATCACAGTGTGTGTGTGTGTGTGTGTGTGTGTGTGTGTGTGTGTGTGTGTGTGTGTGTGTGTAGGTGTCCGAGAAGGTGGTGAAAATGTTTGTTTTTTTCCAGTGTGTATTCTTTGCTTAATGTTCAATGTGTGTCTTGATTCACATATATGTTCATTTTGTGTGTGTGTGACTGCTTTTGTCAGTTTGTGTTCATGTGGAAATGTGTTTTCCTGTCCGTGTGTGTGTGTGTGTGTGTGTGTGTGCGTGTGTGTGTCCAGCAGGTTTAATCAGAGAGGGCCTTGTCCAGGATAAATTTGTGGCCCCCGGCCTCCTAATTCATCCTCGCCCCTCTGGCCTTGGGCCGCTAATGAAACCTGCCAAGGTTAACCAGCAACAATCACACACACACACACACACACACACACACACACACACTTCCTCCTGCACTTCTTTATCTCATCCTTCCTTCTCCCTCTCTCTCTCTTTTTCTTCTCAGCCACTAAAGTGATCATTTCTTCCTTAAATGGAAAGTCATGTCCAGTTTACTTCACACCGAATACATTTTTTTGGAGTCTTAACTTCATTGTACCAACCGTTCCTTCTAATTCCAGCGTCTGTAATGTTTGTTTGCATTAAAGGCAAAGCTATATATCCACCTCTCTGAAGGACAAGGCAGCATCATGTGTATTTTGGAGAGCAAGTCATCGCCCTCCTACCACTCGTTCACATCCTCTCTGCTTTCATCCTCTATGTACTTCCTCTGCTGAAGCCTCGCTAACTTTAGCTGCATTTCAAACGAGTGCTCTGGACCACTTGAATGTGGTCTGCGCTCATATCCTGAAATGGCATTTTCGCAGTTGGAAACGTAACTAGTTCACAAAACAACATACAAGTTCTGCTGTTCTGTTGATTGTGCAGCATTGAAGCTAAGTCCCCCCCCCCCCCCCCCCCATGGGGACATTAGTTCCGAAAACGTTTGTACGATAATCAGGACGAGAGACAACACGTCTTTATGATCCCGTTTGAACTGTTCCATGAAGTACACATCAGATGTTTGTCTATTTAAAAAGATCATTTTGCGAGTAAAGAAAGCTGCATCTGGTCGTGAAACAGACCTGGAAGAGAAAATGTTGAGCTAAAAGAAAAGCAACGGGCGAGGAGGAGATCTGAGAGAGGAAAGGAAAGTGAGACACGAGGAGAGAAGGACGCAAGGGAGAGATAGAAGGATGCAAGGGAGAGAGAGAAGGAAAGAGAGAGAGAGGGAGAAAGTCCAGGATGAAAAGAGGACACGAGGGTGAGACGGAGAGGGAATAAAGACAGAGAGAGCGAGAGAGACACACACACACACACTGTCCTCGTTAATTAGACTTCATTAGCGACTGTCGGATGAGACTAATCAGGGTGTGTTGTTGGAGATTGAGGTGTGTGTATGTGTGTGTGTGTGTGTGATTTACTGGTGGGGCTCAGCTGAGTCCGTGGAGTGATCAGAGCCCTAATCAGACAACATAACACACACACAAACACACACACACACATTCATCTGGTCAGCCAATGTAATCTGTCATCCGTTTACATGCTACAGGTTGTCAGTTCAACAGCAGTTTATATATATATATATATATATATATGTGTGTGTGTGTGTGTGTGTGTGTGACCTTGTAAAAATGACAGCTCTAATACAGACGACACACAAATCATCCCTTCTGCTAAACACCAGGTAATGTGTGTGTGTGCCAAACACACAACATGATGGATTTACACACACACACACACACACACACAAGTGCAGAGTGGTTATATTAACGGTTACATCACATGACGGATCAACTTGTACATGAAGTGAATGTGTGTCTCTTTCTCTGTGTCATGTAAACAAGAAAAATGAAATTCACACGGAATACGTCACATTGTTGTCTTTCTGTCCTTCAGGCGAATGTTTCTCGTGGTTTTACTCCGACATTTACAGAGAGACACACAAAGCTCGTCTGATATTTATCACCTTGTCGCCGCTAAAAGATAATAAAGAGATTATGGCATCGAGGAAGCAGAGTGTTTTCTCTTGCAGGCTGCGTGGATTTTAAATTCGTATTCAAGTATTCTCACATAAAAAAGAATCATCCTTTTGACCATCAGATACAAAATTCTGCTGCGTATTTTACAAAACCGCAGTTTAAGCAAAGAATAACGTGAATTGGGGAATCCTACGCATGTTGTCTGGATACTCATTATGTCATCCATGTCATGAAAATGAGCACTGTTTTTAAAGCCTCAATACGTAATGTTCTCACGTTGTTTCACAATAAAAGCCCTCATGTTGTTTCACAATAAAAGCCTCAATAGGCAGGAGGCTATTATTGTGGAGCAGGAAATATAAGGTGTTTGTCATCAATTCAGTGGGACGGATTGTTCATGATTTAAAGGACAATTTAGGCTTTTGTTGTGGAGAGGCTTCAGGACATATAAGGTTAAGCATGTGTGCTATTTAGACACACGTTATAAATCAATGAGACGACACACACAAATACACACACTCTTTTGTTTTGCTGACACAGATGTGGTTTTTGACAGTTGTCTTGTCGGCCGGCTCAGATCTTCAGGCGTCCAGCGAGAGCCGAATGCCAGAGCGGACTTAAACACACACACACACATAAACATACACACACACACTCTCTTGCACAAATTAACACAGGAACACACACACACACACACACAAAGTCATAACAGGCTCTTTTTACAAACACACAAAGGCAACTCATCCTCGCCACGCTCCCGGAGTGACAGATCGATTCCCAGGACAGCTGCTGCTCAGACAGGTGTGTGTGTGTGTGTGTGTGTGTGTGTGTGTGTGTGTGTGTGGTGCTTCTTCCTTTCACACTTAAAAAGAAAGACAAGAATTTTCTCTCCCTCTCTCCTCCTCTCTTTGTCTCTCCAGGTTTTCTGTCTTTGGCAGATTTTTATATTAATATTGTTCACATCCAAAGCTTACATGTAACAACTCCACTTCACATTGACATGTTAGTAAAATAAAAAATAAAATATATATATATTTTTTAATATTGGCAATAATTTTATAATTAAAATTTTGAGATTTTTATGCAAAACTTCTCAACAAAGCAGCTATTAGAAATAACATTACAGCCACAAAATAAAGAACCTGCATCAGATAATCAGTCAAGACCATAAATCTATGATCAACATTATTTATTGCCCGACAAAGAAAACATATAATATGTCCAATGACTGATCTTTAAACGGGAGCTTGAAGTCACACCGCCCACACCTGCCCCCCCCCCCCCCCTCACCTTGACTTGTGTATTCAGTTGCAGCCTTTAACTGCCTGTAAAAGCAGCATGCAGACCGCTGTGACCCCTGCTACAGGGCAGGAATAGAGACGCAGTCAGGGGTCACACACACCCTGTCCTCTGTCTTTCTGTGAGTGTGTGTTCATGTGTGTGTGTGTGTGTGTGCTACTTAAAATACAGAGTAGCGACGAAACAATCAAGTCGAGTTCTCAATCAGTCGATCAACAGAAAAGTGAGCGACCAACACGTCTAATAATCATTTAAATAATGAGTGGAAATAATTTCCAGTTTCTCAAATCATGATCAAATCATTATTTAAATCTCTGTAAATTAAACATGTGCAGTTTGGAGTTGTCACCTTGAACCTGGAGGACTTCTGGAGGGAATTCTCCACTTTATGACAATTTAAGAGTAATTGACGGTTTAATGGATAAACTCGTGTTTTCCAGAGACCAGTTAACTCGAGGCTGATCGGCATCATGTGTTTGGTATCTGTCAAGAATTTCTGAAATTCATGTCGCCATCCAGAGCAGAGGGTTGCCGGTTGAAATCCCAGAGGAACCTCTGTGAAAACGGATCCGGTCGCAGAGAGCGTGAAGCTCCTGTGACGTCGGGCCGGGCGATAAAGGTAATTTTATATCTCAACATATGTCAACATAGAGGATGTTTTCTGGTAATTCACTTAATAAATATTCTATAAGACTTAACCACGTGGGTTTGTGTGCTCCTGTGTGAATGAAATACTTCCTTAAGGATGTATTCATGTCGTTCATTTAGAATTTCCATGTGAGTGAACAAAGAATTGTGCTCAGAGTTTATCAGTCTGGAGTCTTTGGCTGCATCCAAAATTCCAATACGAACACGTTATTTTTCAGAATTGTGTCCATAGTTTCCATTTTTTTGTGTGAATACAATCTGTAAGTACAACTTTCCTTTTTTCGGGCGCCACAGAAACCCAGTTGGTAGTACTGCAAATACATGAATATTGCAGTACTTCATCAGTGGGCCGTCGGCACAGAAAGAGACAACAGACATTTATCCAAATACAAATCTTCAGAATTGCCGCTTTAATTAAGAACTTTGGTGCAAAATAAGTCAAATTTTATGACAGATATGAGTTCTGGTTGCTATTAACAATTCAGACGACATAATTGAGTATCACGATATCTGATTTCATCCCCGTATGATTTCATTGAAAGACGAGCACTACTGTGACTTTCCTTAAATTGATTAAATTGAAGTTTTAAAGTTGAAAGATTAAAGTTGAAAGGTTCACTCTCTGGTGAGGGTTTTGGATTTGAGTTGAAAATCAGCAAAGTAAGCGGGACACATGAGTCTAACTCCACTAAGCCTGACTGAGTTTCATTCACTAACGAGGTTCCACACGTGGCATTGTGCGGACGGGATCAATATTTCACTAAATCCCAGTTTAGGGGAAGAGAATAAATTGGAAATCTTGCATCAACAATAGTTTTCTAAAAAAGGTAAACTCTCAGATTTTTGTTCCCAAATTCCTTCACAGCTCGCTGTTTTGAATGTGAAATTGTGAAAATAAGATAATTATAGTAGATGTATGGCTTGATCACTTTCTTGTGCGTGTGCGTGTGTGTGTGTGTGTGTGTGTG
Organism: Pholis gunnellus; assembly: GCF_910591455.1. Taxonomy (NCBI): domain Eukaryota; kingdom Metazoa; phylum Chordata; class Actinopteri; order Perciformes; family Pholidae; genus Pholis; species Pholis gunnellus. Next base: position 25,517,453 of record NC_136534.1, read on the forward strand.
TGTGTGTGTGAAGTGAAGGTGCTTTAGTGCTAAGCAGAGCTAAACAGGCAGGTGTGAAAGCCGATCTGCACTGTGGCTGATCGAGAGAGAGAGAGGACTAAAAATCGACAGCAGCAGCGGAGCTTTCACTGCTGCCATCACCGTGTGTGTGTGTGTGTGTGTGTGTGTGTGTGTGTGTGTGTGTGTGTGTGTGTGTGAGTGGTAAAAGAGCAGCTATAAAAAGACTAGAGTTACTGAACACAAGGTGGGGTGAAAAAAAGGAGAAAGAACAACAATAGCTGATACATACTTACACACACACACACACACACACACACACACTGCAGGATGCACTTTGACCCCGTCAGCTGCCGCCGTGCTTGCTTTGGGCTTCGTGCCGCGCGACAGGTGAGCAAGCTAACGGACGGCCGCCTGGGATAGCTGGGACGCCTCGCATTTCACACACACACTCACACACACCGACAAAGAGGGTTAAAAGCATTCATATGTACATACATACACACGGGCACAAGGTCAGGGCCGGGTCGGGGCCAAAACACACACACACACACACACACACCACTCCTTGCATTCCTACATATGTCAGTTGTATAATTAAAAGGGTTGCACCTCTTTGTCACTCTCACTGTGACACACACACTGATCCACCATGTAAGTTGGCTCTGTGGAAAACATTTATTACATATGAATTACATCATCCTCTTTATCTTTTATATGTTACATGGACTTCATTCAAACAGTAGCACAGAGAGGTTTTATACGAATTTATAAACTACAATGGTGCTCGCAGTCCTGATTCATAATGCTGTCTGCACCAGCTCCCTGCAGTCTTAGCTGTTAGCTCTGTTAGCTGTATTAGCCCCGTTAGCTGTTAGCTCTGTTAGCTGTATTAGCCCCGTTAGCTGTTAGCTCTGTTAGCTGTATTAGCCCCGTTAGCTGTTAGCTCTGTTAGCTGTATTAGCCCCGTTAGCTGTTAGCTCTGTTAGCTGTATTAGCCACGTTAGCTGTTAGCTCTGTTAGCCAAACACACTGTAGGACTCCAACCGGCTGCTAACAGCTGACTAGCTCTCTTCCTGGATTGTTATAACCTACATACATACATACATACATGCAATCGTCTTACCTCAGCTTGCAAATCAAGACGAACAATTCAACTATGACACCAAAAAGTATTAGACTGATGTGTTCAGCAGTGTGTGAGATTAGCCGTGCACAGACAAAATGAAGCACGTTGCTGTGTTTTATTTTATCATAGCCATTTGTAATACCACTGCAGTACATCAATGTGATGCACTCAAGACTGCTTAAATACAACCTAAATTCATCTTTAAAGAGAGACTGGACATCCATGTTGGATGTTTTTCTACCTGTAAGTAGATGCTCTTCAAGTAAATATTTTTGACGAGTATTCCGTCCGTTCAGGGAAATATCATGAATACAAAAAGAATCTGTTAACACCGCGTCGAAGAAAGCTTCGTTAGTGAGCATTTGACGGATATCATTTACATGAACAGACGCGCTGTTTATTGATGTTTAAAGATCTTTACTGCTCGATACAGTGAAACGACACTCTGTGTTATGCTGCTGATTAATTCAGTCACTATGATGGCATCTCATTATAGAAACACACACGCAACAGGCTTGTTGGCAGCGCTCCAGTGAATACTACAGCCCAGGTGTAATAAATAATGACTGATAACAGTAGAGAGGAAAAGCTGCTGGCACTCGACCAAAATAGATTGTGTGTGTGTGTGTGTGTGCGTGTGTGTGTGTTTGTAATACAAAGGTCCCTCAGGGTTTACTCAGTCTTTTTATAAACCCGTTTCATTTGTGGAAAATTCAGAGCGAAGACATGAAAATCAGATAAAGACTTTATCCAAAATAGAACACGTTACTGAAACACTGCAAAGTCTTTTAATCCCGTTGAATTTCCACATTTGAGTTTTTCTGAAATGATACAACACAGATCCTGTTTGCCAAATTTAAGCTCCGATGGAAGAGAAGTCAAGATGTTCAAGTCATTTAAATTTGAACATTTTCACTCAGGAGCTGAGACTAAATCCTTTCGATGTACTTGCCGAATAATTGAATCTTCAGCGAGTATGGCTATCCGTAGTTTTATGTTTATTGTTTCAGGATTTTACAAGTTTAAAACTTGAGACTCCGTCAAGTCTCTCGTTCACTTTGAGGTCGTAGTTTAGAAATGAACAAAAACACGTTTATTGGTTCTGACGCCATTAACTTTGGTATTTAGACTCACAGAAATATATAGATATCCACTAATTCATGAATCCCATCAGTGGGATGTTGAAATGGACTCTTGTAGTAAACATGATAAAAAATAAAAGACTCCACTTGAAGGCCCCATTAGTGCTGCTTACGTCAAGAGAATCTGCTGCGGCTGTAAAGAAGCCGAGCAGGAGAAGCTATTTTGGGAGTCCGGGGCTCCAGAAGTAAAAGTCCTGTTTATTTTCCACACAGACAATAATAGTCGGAGCACTTTTTTTTGGGATTGTTTCCTTCCTAATCAAGGGTCTTAAGGATGGAGGATGTCACATACCAACCTGGTCTCCTGAAGCTGTTCCCAAACCACAAAAGTGCATTGTCATATACGTTTCTAGGGAACATATTTTCTCCCAAATTAAGTTTGTTTTTGACGTATTAGAAATACGTTTTTAACCTAGTCTGCATAAGGATGGATGGGGTGGATGAATGAGTCAAACAAACACAGGACTTTCACCCTGGATACCGCTGTTCATGTTTACATTTACATCCAATTACGTAACAAACAATACTTACTTTCAACCAAACCGTGATGTTTAACTAAACATGACCAAGTAGTTTTGTTGCATTATTGTTTTGTTTCAAATGTACAACGTTTAGCCCCGTCTTCAAAACTGTGACCATGATCCAGGAGGGAATGCATTTCCCTTTCTGCGAGCCTGTAAAGAAAAGAGTCAAGTGTTAAAAGCATTATGAAGACACGAAGGTTGAATATCCTGTTTCTATTTGCATTAGTCAAATGTAGATTTTTGAGTCCACCTGTATCTGAAGCGTTTAAAAGCGAATTGACCTTCTTTGTATGAAATCCTCAGACTTGTAATTAGAGCTTTTATCAGTGAACTATCTGTGAAGGCCTGCTTCACGACGTCGAGTACAAACATGAAACTCTGCCGGTTGATTCTGAAATACAAAAGAGGAACAACAGTGTTCTTCGAAAGAGGTTCAACGACGTCCCCAAAGAGCATTTAAGTTAAATTCTCCCGCGTACTTCGCTAACAATGAGCTTAAGCTGCACTTTTGCACAAACCTGATAAAACATTCTGCGTTTTTCAATCCGTTCATTTTCAGATTCTGCCGGCTCATGGGTAGAATTTGGAGCCGTTCGCCACAGCAAACTGACAAAAACACGGGCTTTCTAAGTGCAAACAATTCAAATCAATCAAGATCATGACAGAAATATTTTATTAAAAGGATCAGGGTTCTATGTTCAGGAACATTTTGAATATCAGGAAAAGGAAAAGTTACAGTCGGAGAAACTGGAACCAGCAGCTTCTCCCGATTCGACGTAAATATTTGAGTTATTTAGTTTTCCTCCCGTCAGGTTGGCGTGTATATCTGGGCGAGGCTTTGAAGGGTCTGAGCTCATTACTGCTGATAAATAACAGAGTAATAAACCAGAGGGGCCGAGACCGATACAGAAACACAAACACACGGCGACAAAGTGGAGTTTAAATACGGAGCCAGACACTCTGTCTCCATACAGCTCTGTCATTTCTACTGTGTCTGTGTGTGTCAGCCTGTTTATTACCTGTGTGAATGTGTGTGTGTGTGTGTGTGTGTGTGTGTGTATGGGGGGGGGGGTTAGGGTCAGGGTGTGTCTGTGTGTGTGTGTGTGTTCTTGGTCAATCTGTGTGTTCCAATATATGTGTGTGTGTGTGCAAAAGTCAATTAGAGTCAATTTGTACCCTCAGCTGTTTGAACCCCCCCCAGACCTTCTTCCCCGACTCCGTCTGTGTGTGTGTGTGTGTGTGTGTGTTTGTGCGTCACCTTGTTACCTTGTTATTGCAGAGCTGATGGGTCCCTTTGGTCACTGTGTGTGGGTCAGTTTGGTAAGGAGTGTGTGTGTGTGTGTGTGTGTGTGTGGCTGACCAAACCAAGCTGAACCAACTCAGATCATAAAGTCTGGATCAGCTCCTGTCAGTCAGTCAGAGAGATACAAATCATTCATTGTGTTTGTGTTTAAAGAATTGAATTCACTCATTTTGAGGATCAAACACTCACCTTGTTGTCTTCATAAGTGGCTGTGAAAGGTTTCGCTTGTTGTCAGCTCGGATTCACAACATTTACAAGTCGTACGCGGGAGAAGTTTGCCTGAAAGGGTTCGTTTTAACTTCAACCAAGATATAAGTTTGAGGCCTAAACCTGAGGGCCAATTTCTCCCAATGTGCATCCAAAAACAAAACGTGGAAAATCTCAAGTAAGTTCCAAACATTTGACGCTTGAACAATAAATTAGAAGCAGAAATCTCAAAGACTGATATCTTTCAAATCTGCACGAATAAAAACCAAAACAGCAAATCCTTCACACTTATCTCAGGAGTCGATGAATTTACTTCAGCAGAGAGACCGGACGGATAAAAATAAGGAGAACATTCCGTTCATTGATTGTCTGGTGCAAATAAACAGGAAGAGCACCTGTTCAGGTCGGGCACCTCTTTAATCAGACCTCAGGGGAGCTGACTCCCCTCACACGTTGGCGAGCGTATCAACTTTAATCATCAAACCATTCTGAATTTATATCATGATAGATACCAGGAGACGGTGGGTTTGGACAAATGCAAGAACAACATGATAGTTTATACTTTTAAATTCACCTTTGAGGTTTCTGGTGACCACGGCGCTGCAGGCTTCTACGTTAAAGGTTAAAGGTCACAGGTTGCCAGGTTTGCTCCACAGCTCTGTGAGGGTTTATGAGACGAGTTGTTTGTCCCGTTGTTAGCTGTGTGTATGGGGTTGCTCATTGTGACCCGGTGACATGTTTTATCAGGGTGTTGCAGTGCCGGCAGTTTGGCCTCCATACTTTCTATTTCACAAACTCTCCGTGTGTGTGTTCATGTGTGTGTAAACAGGGCTCACCTTGTTCCTGGACCATAAAGCTGGTGTGTTTTATCAGTGATTGATTACTCGGGCCTCAACTCAAGGCATTAGCAGCTTCCATATCTCCAGTCCCGGACTGCTGGGAGTGTGTGTGTGTGTGTGTGTGTGTGTGTGTGTGTGTGTGTGTGTGTGTGTTTTAGGAGCTGATGACTAGTTGTGGTGGTTTTGGTTGCTAAAGCATGACTCCGTCTTGTTTTGTCAGAAACCTGCACGGATGATTAAGTTATGTTTCTGTGTTTGCGTGTCTTCATGTGTGTATATTTTGTTTTGTGTGTGCTGGCATGTGTGTCTGTGTGTGTGTGTGTGTGTCTGTGTGTGTGTGTTGCAGGTTAATGATTGCAGGGTTTGTCGTATGTGGGGCTTCCTGTGGGTTTGAACCCAGTGCTGATAGAAAGAGTGGGGATGGGGGGGGGGGTTACATCAGGACACTCACAGCTGCTCTGTGGTGCATAACTGCATATAACATATAAGTGTAGTAATACATATTGGCTTTGAATCAGTTTTTAAGTTTTCACGAGTTTTTATGTGTGTATGATGATTTTCTCCTGTCGTGTTATTGTAATGTTGTTGTGAGTCTGCATGTGTACCTGTACTGCATGAGTAATGTCATAAAATAGGAATGCTTGTGTGTGTCTGGAGCCAGTCTAACACACCTGTTGATGGATGACTGCTTCCTGGAGAATCAACACACACACACACACACACACACACACAAATCAACGTATCCTCATGACACAGTTTGTATATTTTACAAAAAAGTTACTCCTCGTTTATTTACAAAAGACCAGCATGTCAGTGTCAGCTCGTTACAGTATTTTACTCAAAACAACTTAGTTTTAGGCAACAAAAGTACTCTGTTGTTCACGTAAAAGTTTGTTTACTTAACTTTTGTACTTAAGTAACATTCCTGTAGTTCCGTACCATCTTTTCCTGAACCTAACTCAGTATTTCGCATATATCTTCATTTCTCACTTCTTTCCTTTCATCTTTTGTTCTTTCTTATTTGAATTATGTTTCTTTTACATTTATTTTCCTCACACACACACACTCACTCACACACACACACACACACACACACACACACACACACACCTATCAGTCTTGTCTCCCACTGTTTCTGATCATGTGAGTTGGTTAACTAAATATTAACCAGCCTGAAGACAGTCAGTCCACTGTGTCAGTACGTCCACCACGGCGATTATTCACCACCATGACAGTGTGTGTGTGTGTGTGTGTGTGTGTGTGTGTGTGTCGCAATAGCTGCAGTTTTCTTCTTCACACATAATGAGACATACCCGGTTACCTGTGTGTTTAGGTGTGTGTGTGTGAGTGTGTGTGTCACTTTTGCTTTGTGCAGCATGTCTGTACACTTATCGCTTTATGGGCTATCGTGAGACCCAACCAGTGGCAAGCTGTGTGTGTGTGTGTGTGTGTGTGTGTGTGTGTGTGTGTGTGTCTGTGTGTGTGTGTGTGCATGCCAGGAGGGTAATTACAGGCTCAGTGCAAGGCCTGGACAAATTACAGAGGATCTCACACACACACACACACACACAGACACACACTCCCTGTCTCTTCCTACCTCTCTCGCTCTTTTTCTCTCTCCACCCTTTTAACCTCTAGCGTTGCTTCACTTTAAGAACTAAGTCAGATCAGACCATAACAAAACACACACACACACACACACACACACACACAGGATTGTGGAGACACACCCCTCCTCTCTGGTGAGGAAACACTGGCACGGAAAAATGATCCCAACAAGTCATTTAATCTTGTAATGACTCGTAAAATCGTATTTTCTGCAAACAGAAATCTGACGTGTTCAGGCAATTTCACTTGTCTACTTCCTTTTAATGTTTATTTCAACTTGTCCTGGGTTAGTTCTCAATCCACTTTACCATTATCTCTATCTGTGAATCCACAATGTATTTACCTCATTTTCAATGCGATCAATGCAGCTGCTTACAAAGGGCCCGATGAGCAGTTTAAACTGAAACGAAGTGCAGCTGACTGAACGTTTCACGCAGCCTTGATCACTGCCTGCAGCACATTGCTTTGTCGTCTGCTGTTGGTCAATAATCTCATCTTGTTATTGGATGTTTTCTACGTGTGTCATATGATATATTTAAATGTTCCTGTGACCTCTGAGCGAACTGCTCAGAGCTTACTGCAGGATCATACTGTTACTTGTGCACATATGAGCTGTAGGTGTTGAATGCTTAGCTGAACATGTTGAAGTTCTTCATAAAGTCTGATAAACGACAACACACTGTCAAGACTGACAGACGCTCGCACTGAATTCAGGATCTTTTAAAATGTTGGAGCTCATAAAAGTACTTTTTTTTTGTTGCGTACTGAGTTGTTAAAACTTAAAACACACTTGAACACGAAGCGTAATGTGAACTAAACTCTCCTTGTTGAAAATAATTGACCTTGTGAGTTCCCAGTCGAGGGAAGATAAGACTCAAAAACCAACTCACTGCTAAGCTAACGCGCTAACACAAACACGAGCGCTGTGAGCTATCGCCCCGAGGCTCCACACGCAGCCACTGAGAGGTGATTTGTTGTTTTTAAAGTGAGAAGAGTGTGGACTGTCTCCTCTATCTCTGCTCATCACGGGTCAGAAGTCAGATAAGAACTGTCTGCTGCTGGAAATGGAGTGTGTGTGTGTGTGTGTGGGGGGGGGGGGGGGGGGGGGGGTGTCACCTGATGACAGGACAGGAGGAAGAGGAAGGCAGAGGGGAAGTAGTTAGTGTTAGCATGCTACTGGTGTTGATAGGCGCCCCCAGGAAGGTGTTTGATAAGTGAGGTTGTGAGTTACTGAGTAACTAGAACTCTGTTGGGTAACAGGTTCGGGGTTCAGAGGACTAATATTGACGGGTTGGGGGTTTGATTCCCTTTGCGATCTGCTCATGCTAACAAAAAGCAGTCACGGACTACGATGACCAGGCGTCCCAGTTTTTACGGGATTGTCCCAGTTTCAAGCTGGGTGTCCCGAGTTTTTACATTTACCACCAAAATTGTGACTTTTTCACCACAATTATTACAATAATAGGAATAAAATACTTGTTTTTACCGTTTACATAGATGTTTATCATGTTCTGTCCGCTCATTATTACCTAATAAAAACATAATCAATGCACCACGCGCCTTAATTCAACACTGAAAGTCATTTTTACGTTACAGCCAATAAAGTTATTTATAGGTTTGTACCGCTTTGTTTTGTTTTTTAAATATCTGGCAGAAAAAAAATGTTTTAAAAGGTATCTGACAAATCTTTATCACTCCAATGCAATCCTTGTGTTTTGTATTCATGAGTGTGTTATAAAGTTTTCAAAATTTTGAAAGTTTTGGTGCATTCTGGGAGACAAAACACCATTTCTCGTCGGCTGAGACGTTGTCCACGGTGTTGAAACTTCTATGTTGCATGCATAAGCGTGAACATGTGTACATGCACGAACGGGGGTTAGAAACTATAAAGATATGTATAAATATATAAAATATTTATATTTTAGGCCTATTTCTGCAGAACTATTTTGTAGGGATGATTGCCTTTCTATCGCTTTTCATTGATGTGAAAACCTGCAAGTGAATTAAAATGCATATCATTTACAGGATCAGAATAAAATGTTTAAAAAGTTAACATATCTCATATATATCTCAAATCTCATATGCGTCAAATTCCAGAGGGATTTAAGTTGTGAGACTTTTTAACACAATTTCTAAACTACTTAGCGTTGCTCTTCATATCAATATTTAGTGAACCTTTATGTTACTTCATGTAATCATTGACACAAAGCTTCCCCTGCACTGCGTGGACCTTCAGTGTGCTCTTCGTATCGCTGACTGCAGAGTTTTTTGGATGCGTCGCTCTTTGACCTTTTCCGCTCCGCTCTGTCCTGATTGATTTTCTCAGGAAAAACTGTTTAATTTTACCCTTAAAAAAAACCCAAAAACTGGTGTCGGGGCTCCTCACTAAAGGTGCGGTAGTGACATTTTTCAGGACGTGCACACCTGCGCTGTTGTCGTGGTCCACGACACTTAGCAACACTAGTGCTTATGTAAGAATGTGACTTTAGCTTCATGACTTCAGGGGGAAACACAATCCGTGATCTCACCGACCTGCACGACGGGTTTCCTCGAGACTTCTCTTTGATTATTAGCAAAAGACTTGGTTCTTCTCAGCCGTTGGAGCGCTTAAAGCGGAGGTCACGTCGGGGTCCCGGGGAGCAACAGCAGTTGCGGTTGTGTGTTTGCACCATGTGACAGATAAACCCAGCAAACAAACTCTCAGCTCCCCTTCCCTCCATTACATCCTCTCCTCTCGCTCTTCTCCTTTCCATCTCAATTTCAGCACAATCTTAGCATGATTTTGACATCACAGAACCACATATATGACCCATAATATATAGTATAAAATCAGTTTTTGCCAGAAGTCAGGTCCGTTCACTTTGCACGTCGTGTCGCGGCCGCTTGGTCGTGCACCTCTGAGTTTTTGCAACTTGTCGAGCGCGATCACGTGACTCGTCACAAATAGTTCATTTCTGCGGAAGCTGCCGCTGCTGTGCAGGCGCGAGTATAAACAAAGCTTAATATATCGCACTGGCCTTAATATTCAAGCCTAAAGAGAATCCTCCACCAGCTGGAGTCTGCAGAACTAAACTGAACATTTGATTTTTAATGCAATTAAAGTGAAAAATAAATTGATAAACCTTTTTATCATTTAGGGGAAAAACACTGCTACTGTGATAAGAGCTGCAAAAACAACTATAAACTATTGTACAGTGAAATTTGCATATTGCTGTTAGCCTCCTCTTCTCCTCCTCCACAGACGTTATGATGTGCTGCCAGTCTGTAAAACATGTTGCTCTTTGAA
>NC_136534.1:25532487-25549341 GCF_910591455.1 Pholis gunnellus
TCGGAAGTGTTTTTGTGTGTGTGTGTGTGTGTGTGTGTGTGTGTGTGTGTGTGTGTGTTGGGGGGGCGTGCACACATGGCCGTACAGACACACACACACACACACACACACACACACATACGTACAGCTGGGACTTATCAGTGTTTACTCTCTCCTGTCTGACTGTACTTAAACTTTACCTCCTCTCTCTCCACTCTCTCTGTCCACACACACACACACACACACACACACACACACACACACACACACACACACACACACACACACACACACACAGAGGAACAGCCACCCAGCCAGATCGGGGGAAGCCTTTATCTGAGCTTGGCGCTAAGCTGTGAATGGTCATGTGTGTGTGTTGCCAGTGTGTGTGTGTGTGTGTGTGTATTTAGCTTGGCAGACTGCCAGGGAAACTGAAGCCAAACTTCTCCCTACAGCAGCCACGCGCCGCAGCCTGCTGTGTGTGTGTGTGTGTGTGTGTGTGTGTGTGTGTGTGTGTGTGTGTGTGTGTGTGTGTGTGTGTATGTGTGCGCTTGTATCTAGAGATTTATATTTTAAAGTTTCTCAGTTTCTTGCTGCTGCAGGTCTGGGTCCGGGTTTCTATATCTTCTAGTCCCCCTCGGGTTTCTGGGTCTAAATGACTCTGCTTTGATTTCAGCCAATCAAAATGAAGCAAATTTCAATATTTGAAAGTGGCTTCATGTAAGAGATGGTGTCGTGTTTTATCTAGAAGGGGAAACAAAACTTGAAGCACAAGACAGGATGTGTTTCCTTTTTCCAAATTTGACCAAAACCCATTATCTTCCCCGAAACTTAACTGCTTCCTTCAACCCGTCCTCACTCCCAGCTTGTCAAACACCAACGCTTGGTTAGCGCCCCGTTTAGCATCTGTGTGAGACACACCAGGCTTTCAGCAAACTCCAAATTAAACCCATCAGCATCATTATTAGACGCTCAGAGCAGTGTCAAAACATTCAGGGGGGGAGACCCCTTGATGGATACTTTATACCCCCTGAAAGCCTCAATAGAAGAATTCTGAGGGTCAATTATTTTGCATTCTCTCTAGTGTCCACCAGGGGGCGACTCCTCTGGTTGTATAGAAGTCTATGAGAAAATGACTCTACTTCTCTCTTGATTTATTACCTCAGTAAACATTGTAAACATGAGTTTATGGTCTCAATCTCTAGTTTCAAGTCTTCTTCAATACAGCATGATGTTCATTTAGTAAATGATGGTCCATTTAGAGTCAAACAGACCATAAAGCAGGGGATGCTTTAGGGGCGGGGCTACACAGTGATTGACAGGTCTCTACCAGAGACGTATACGACGTCTCTTACGTCACTCCTCCTCAGTCCAGATATGGTCACTTCGAAGGCCAAATCATCAAACTCAAGGCTTGAAAACATCAGTCTACAAACCAATGGGTGACGTCACGAAGACTACGTCCACTTCTTATAAACAGTCCATGAGCGTAAGCATGTATTTTATTGCCTAAACCTTAAACAATCTATAGGAGACAGGGTTGGCGAGTCTGTGATCCTTGTTAGGCCTCTATAGAGAGAACTGTGTCTCACTGCATTGTGTGAGAGTTTAGGTGTCACCTTATATTCCTGTGATACTGTGTGTGTGTGTGTGTGTGTGTCGGTGAATACTTGTCCATTTCAATACGCACTCAGGTAAACAGATGCACCTGGGATGAGTGTGGCTTTGTGCTGAGAAATGTCACACACACACACACACACCCACACACACACACACACACACGGCTGTTTTGTTGCAGAATATGTGTCTCAGTTGTCTTTCACCTCCTTTCTCTCTCTTGTCTTTGCAAAGCTGTGACTTCACCTGAGATAACGAGGGTGTGTGAAGCGTTCGTAGTGTTTGTGTGTGTGTGTGTGTGTGTGTGTGTGTGTGTGTGTGTGTGTGTGTGTGTGTGTGTGTGTGTGTGTGTGTGTGTGTAGCTGAGAGAAAGTGTGTGTGAGAGACGACAGGCTGCACACATGTGAAGGTTCAAGGTGCATAATGGCTGAAATGACCCAACCTGGAGCAGGAGTTGTTCATGAGATGGACTTGACTATGAAAGAAACATAATGGCGATAAGGTTACAATTATACTACAATAACATCAAAAGCTATCTATATGCTAGCAACATTAGCTTCTGAACTGGCTAGCTTGCTACATTGCTAAATAAATCATAGTTGAAAACACACACGAACACCAGCTCGATAAACAAACCACAACATTTATTGAGCCGGAGAAGTATGAAATTACATTATTGTGACGCTGTTACGTTATCGGGAGCAGCGTAACTTTGAGTGCCAAGATGTGCTGATGTACTTTGCATGAATGAACAGATCTTTAGATGGTTATTGTTGTATTTAAACGGATTAGATTTTGTTGCAAAATGTTCCACCAAAATCAACAACAAGAGCTGATTATCTGAATCTAACGTAGATTTTCACGTACAAGGAATTTGCTTTGGTGAATTGGTGTTTAACATAAAAATAGTCAAATAAATTCAATTAAATTTTAAAAAAGTACAAAAAAATCAAGAAATGTAAATATGGAATAAAAGTAAATTACAATAAAAATACAAAAAATATGAAAGAAGATGAACAATGCAAAAAAAAATTAAAGAGCAGTGCTGTTTTTAGAAGTTGTAGTTTTTTGCAAAATTGTCCAAGGAATGTGCAAAAGTAAAAACGTGCAAAACATATAAAAAGAATATGCGATTCACAAAGATTTAGTACCAAAGATGTGCATGAATGTAACGCAGATACGAAGACGTTACTGTGACGTGTAGTGTCTCTGAGAGTCCATGTCAGTGTTATGAATGTGTGTCCGTGTTATGAGATCGATCTCAGGTTCTTTTTGCACCTTTAATAGCCAATAACCTCATTATATATTTGTTTGTTGCTTGTCGTTGGGAATCTGAGAGGAAAAGGAGCAGTTCATGCATTTCTCTTTTCAAGGCCAGCAGATCACTGGGTTAGTGTTACCAACACTACAGCCTCACTGCATGCTGATAAGAGGCAGGCAATGCACACGTGAAGGTGTGTTTGTGTGTGTATGTGTGTGTGTGTGTGTGTCTAAAGAAGCAGTGAACTGAGCTCCTATCAGATCTCAAGAGACCATGAACCAGTCAAACCCTGCTGCCCCACGATCGGATAGCTCGCACACACACACACGTCCAAACCTGACTCCACGATTCCCAAACAAGAGCATAAAACATCATATATGTATCTTATCTTATCTTTTCTTATCTTAGAGTCATAATACAGAGTTCAGAACAACCATTAGCATTCCAGTTTTTATGGATTTTAACCACAGAAATGAATAATGACACAAATAAACTGCATTTTGAGTCACGTTTCGAGGGAACCGTATTTAAACATTGTGAAACAAAACAAAAACACAGCGGCCCTACGCTTCAAATTATGACAACAAAGGAAGAAGTCAAGTCACGTAATATTAAATTCCACTCAACATCGTTGGCTTTTTATAAAGTTACGTAACGTTACGATACTACCTCAAACCTAAGCAAGTAGTTTTGTTGCTTGAACTTAACTAAGTTGTAATCTCTGAAAATGGAAGTTTGTTGTGTCGTTTTTGTTTTACATTATTTAAGTTACAGACGTAACATTCAAATAACATTGACTTTTATTTTTACACGGGTCACAAACAGAGGTCTCCTGGGTGAAAGTCCTGTGTTTGACCCGCCCGGTTCACCGCGACATCCTGTCCACGTGGACTTTGATCAGACGTCATTTTGAATTGTCAAAAACAAAAAAAACGTTCCATTAAAACATAATTGACAATGCAAACATTATTTTTCGGAGAGCAGGCTGCTTATTAAACTCCATTCAGGAAACGCTGTTCTCGTGACCAAACAATGACTTTAATATGATGACAAACGTTGTCAGTCAACACGACTTTCACCTCTCGATATATTCTTTTTGTCGGGACCCCCCGCCGCCTTTTGGCCTAATTACAAAATGAACACAAGCAGTTTAATTAAAATGTATTGTTATTAATCGGGTTATTAATCTGATTTATAGCTGACAGCTGGGCGCTGTGGAGGACTCATGCCGCTGATTATATTTTATTGATTTTTGAGCATTGAGTCTGGGTTAGGTGAGTGCCTTGAGCTTGTTTTGTCTGTTTAAAGCTTTGTCCTGGAGGAGCGGATATGTTTTTCTTTCAAATCTGAGGATTGGACACGTTTTTAAAATCTGCTTGTATTAAAAAATCTGCTTATTTTTCCGTTTGCATCTAAAAGACCTAAACTCCAAAGTCTGGTGACGTCAGAGCCTCTAGGTGGCTCCCTACCGGCCATAAAAAAATATACCAATTTATGAACAAAAGGACACTTTTAAAGAATTAAATGAATTCATTCATTTGTATGAATGTGATACAGGCTTAACCATTGTGAAACCGCCTGGGCCTGATCTCAAACATCACTTCTGCTTTTATTGTTAGTTGTCTTTGCCACCGTTTCTTTTTTTACACTAGAACTAAAAGATTACATACATCTTCCATTTCCTTCAACCATTTTTGCTTTTTTTGCTGCATCAGTTTGTCTGCTACCTTTCTGCCACTATGACTGATGTACTTTGGAGCGCAAACAATCAAAAAGCAAACCTGCAGTGAGTTTTTAAAAAGCTTTTGAGAGAGCAGCATGCATTTACAGGAAACCTTAAGTTGATTTTGGGAGTCCTGCCGTTACAGCATAGCATGCAGCACCTTTAATCCATTTAGGACTTTTCGGGGGCTTCAGACGCCCCCTTTGAGTTTTGGCTCGGACAAGGAGACGACACCTAATTTGGCCTCGGGTCATGGAGGTTTCAGTGGTCAGCTTTTTTTTTTGCCACGAAAACCCTCCGAGGGAAAATGTGGCCCTGTGTCACAGAGGTTATGGCACTGGTTGGGCTTTTAGGGTTGATGCGAGGGTTAGGACCAAGGTTTGAACCAGGGTCTGAGAGGATACGGGGGGCTTTTTAAGGGTCATCTCAACACCAGCTTTTGGGTAAAAAGGCACAGTTTCTATTTAGAAATGGAACAAAAGTGAGAAGGTAATTTTAGCGTTAGCTTAGCTTCACTTCTTTGCGTCATCATGTCTGTTTTTTTGGACTTGGAGCAACCTCTACTTTGTTCCGAATCATGTCGGTGTTTGGCAGGTTCGGCTTGCAGAGGACGAGCAGTCAAGTCAAACTAGCTGCAGATAGTTGAGACTTCAAGAGCTTCTGGAGCCTTTTTTTGGGGGGGGGTCAGGTTTTGCATGTTCTCCATGTCATGAGGAACTTTGGAAGTGGTTGACTTGGAAGGTTGGATTTGGGGACTCGGACCTGGGTTAGAGAGGGAAGGGGGCATCTAGAAATAAACTGAAACCACAGTTTAATAGCATTGGTCATCCATACTTTATCCAGGTTTTTTTTGGGGGGTTATGGTAGCTGTCATCTCGGCGGGTCACACAGCGAGGGTTCAGAAAGGAGAAGGGGGTCATCCTTGCTCCAGGTCCAGGGGGTGGGGGGGGGGGGGAATGGTTGTGGTCAGTTCCTGGTGTCGAGGAGCCTCGGGGGGCCTCTGCGGCGTCCAGGGGGGCCGGGCTGCAGCCAGGTCAGCGGGTGATGGATGAGGCCGAGGCTGCTTATGGCAGGTGCCCACCAGTCCTGACCAGTCCAGCTTAATCAGCAGAGCACTCGGACAACAGATCCCATTTAACCCCCTAATGACCGGTCACTCAATCTGGACACACACTCACACACACACAAACATTATGAACTGAGGGACAATTAATATGCTGGTTGTAGCGACAGATAGTGTGATTAAGTCTTCACAGCTGAGTGCACTGACCTGCTGCAGACACATCTAATCTAATCACTGTTTGCTCTTAGTTTGGTACCAATCGGACATTAAAAGTTCAGGCGTTCCAAGGGAAATATTTTAAAGAGTCAGCGTGCATTTATTTATTTTATTTTTTTTGTATCTGTGTCTGATATTTTAAATGTCTTTTTTTTTGCATGAGCGTGTGTTTTGAGCTGCACTTTTGTCAGTTGGGGCGCGCTCCGGCCCCCCACGGTGACCCACTTTCTGCACCGCGGTTCATTGTCTCACTTCATTCTGCTTCATTTGGCAAAAGAGTGTGTCGCGTGCGTGCGTCGTGTCTGTTTGATTTTGCGGCACCTTTCAGAAAAAAGCGTTTGTTTTTACAAGTCTGCATCACTTTATTTTTTTTTAATAAAGGACCCAGAGTCAAAATATCTGGAAGAAAATAAAAAAACTCATGACTTTGTCACATGTTTGGACCATTTTGTCCATGATTCACTCTGGAAATAAAAGCAGTCACATGACCATGAGCGTGCAAACCAATCACAAAAGAGCAGGAATAGAAGCTTGAAATGCTGCTCTTTAATGGAGACTCGTGGAGCTGCACTGCTGCCGTATACAAACGGTTTCTCTGAGACCGAAATGAGAGAACGTCTCTCCCTCCAAACTGAGGATGAGATAACAGGAAAGTTAAAGAGTCTCTGTTTGTCTTTTTAGGGTTTTAGGAGACAGGAGACGTGGGGCGTCAACGATGCGTCAACAGTTGTCCTCCCTCAGTTACTCACCCCATGCTATTAGGAATGTGTTTCTGTGTGTGTGTGTGTGTGTGTGTGTGTGTGTGTGTGTGTGTGTGTGTGTGTGTGTTGTTTTGTGTGTGAGTGTGATCACATTAGTGAGAGTAGAAAGTGTTAATTGGACAGTGAATATCAGAGGTGCGAGGAGGAATTACCATAATGTGAGGCAGATAACGGCGTTAAGTTTGTGTATTGAGTGTTTGTATTTTACTGGAGAAAGCACACACACACCAACACACACGTGGACTCTGAGCCGGATCACTTCCTGTAACCTCTGTCTGTTTCAAAAGGTACGAACAATGTCACCAAAATACACAAGAATAAAGACAAGATGAGTTACCTGCTGCATGTAAGTCTCTAGTCTCTGCAGGTTAATAATCAAAGTGCACTGACACGGACGGAAACCAATGACTGCATGAGAAGGAAGGAAGGAAGGAAGGAAGGAAGGAAGGAAGGAAGGAAGCAGAGGTATAGAAGAAAGTAGGAAGATAGAGAAGAAAATAGAGAGTAGAGGAAATATGGGCAAGAAGGAAGCAAGGGAGGAAGGAAAAAAGAACAAACAAGAGAGGAAAGGAAGGAAGAAAAACAGGGCAAGTAAGGAAGGACGGAACGAGGAGAATGGAGGAGAAACAAAAATGAGATTATAAAGAGGAGAAAGAGGATGATGGAGGAAGGAAGGATTTAAAAAATAAAGAGGGGGAAGGGGGAGGGGGGGTTTAGACAGACTATTTGGTGTGAGTGGAAAAGCAACACAAAGTAAGACTTAAGTCCTTCTGGATCGACACGTACGAGCCAGCGCCGCTCTGGTGTTCTAGGAATATTACAGAAGAAGAATAAAAACGCGGGAGGACGCAGGAACAGGTGAGACGGGGCGGGAGGTCTGCAGGGGGAGGACGTGTGAGTCGCTGTAATGATTTCCCACTTGTTAGAATTATATTGGCTCTATTTTAGTGTTGTAATGTGGGTTTTATTTGGCTGTAATAATACAGTAATGTTCCTTCTCATGTGTCGTCAGGAGGATGAAGTTCGTCCGCGGTCGTTTAAAATAATAAAATGTGACTTTATTATTGTTTTTATGTCACAGTGCTCCTGCAGGTGTTATGTATTCTATACAAGTAGGCCTGTAGCTGGTTATCTGTGTCTGAGAGGAGGATTCTTATTATTATAGTGTTCAGAAAATCAGAATACTTTAAGTATATTAAAGTGATGAAAGAGAGGGTACAAGTATGATAATGTCTCTCTAAATGTACTTTTAAAGTACAACAGAGACCTTCTTAGTCACTTCAGGAATATTAAAAATACTTTAGGAATGTAATAAAAGTGATAAAGATAAAAAACAAACACCACAGAGAAGAGTGAAGTCACTATTAATTAGATTTATTTTTCAACCGCAAACACACAGTGAGTCTTTAAGTGCAACAGTTACACTGAAGCGGTTTGTCCTCAGGCTTGTTATAATGGAAACTACCAGGACAGGGTGACGTGTGTGTGTGTGTGTGTGTGTGTGTGTGTTATCTCCACGCTGCTGTTGCATGTGGTGACTCATTGCACATTTCCGCTGTTTACTGGAATATTGCTGGAACATGTTTATGTCCTGAAGTTTTTAATGGCTACCTGAGAGCGAGTATCGGGAAGCCTCATGGGTCCCTCTTTTTATTCTTTTTTATTTTTTTTCTGACTAAAGTGCTTTATAAAAGTTGATTTATTTTTGTTTCTCAGACGCGTCCTTCGGCTCGTCTCAGGACTGACGCTTATTGTTGGCTGAAAGTGACGTACGCAGCAGTGAAACGGACTCACATGACTGACTGAGCTGGAAAAGAAACGCACAATAAATAGAAGGACGAGCACAACAATCAGAAGTTCTGTGAGCTGCACAACGTTTGGGTTTGTGTGCTGCTCGTAAATCAAGACTGTTTAGTGCAGATGTTTGGACTTTTCACTTTTGCTCAGCGGAAAGAGAAGTCAGTCACTAATGTGAGGAAGAGAAGGAGAACACTCACAGCCATGTTTCACTGAATTAAGGTTTGTTTTTTTACGTCAAAGCCTTCTGCTTAGTCGGACAACGAATGCGGTTCAATGTGATTCAGTTAAACAGCTGACAAGGTGACACACAGTTTACCCGAAAAAACATTTAAAAAAAATCCCAATCCAGTCGCCACGGCATCGCGGGGCGTAGCTGAGCGGTGCTCAAACTAGGTCCGGGTGGTTTTCTTCCACAACAAATCGCTCAACATATCCTCATAAAAACGTTCGTATGATATGTTACGAAAAAACTTGTGCGTTTTCCTACAAAAGTCCAGCAAAATGTGTTGATTTTGTGCCCGTTATATATCAAGAATGTTCAAAGTGAACTCAGTTCAGACAGCTCTCATCAAGCATTCGTAGCTGTAGTCATGAAAATGAATGTGCAGGTATCCCACAAACATCATGTCGTGTGTTATTCTCGTAATAATGAACGAGGACGTGTGAAGGCTGCAGAAGCACACAGGCCGGACGGGTTGAAGAGGAGGCGGACGGCTTTAATCGACACCCTTCGTTCCCCCTGAGAAACAACAAGTCAACGTTGATTCATCCGTCACGTGACCTGCGTAACTTCAGGAACGGCACTTTCGTAGCGATCTTAAACCCAAAAAGAAGATCTTTTCCTAAACCTAACTAAGTTGTTTCCTGTGAAGACTGACGTTTATTTTGACTGTGTTGCATACGTCGCTTAGTTAGGTTTAGGAAAAGATGGTGGTTTGGGCGGCCCTGTGCGGGTCTTCACAGTCTTTATACTTCCTGCTTCATGATTTCGTGGATTACATACAAATCGAGATATCTACGAATTACAGTGCATTCATTTTCGTAGGTATAGCTACGAATGCTGGGTGAGAACCATCTGAAATAAAACAACTCTGTCTGTAACATGAGATCTCATCTGCAACAGGCTTACATTTGGGTAAACAACACTTTACCAGCCCTTAACTCTGCTCTACTCGTAGCTATACCTACAAAAACAATGCGTTGTAATGTCGTAGGTCTCATTATTTTGCACGTTATCCACGTGATCTTGAACGAGGAAGTCAGGAGACGGCTGTTCCGTCCCCGTGTGGAACGAGAAGTCAACGTCGATGTTTTATGTCACGTAACTTCAGTGACGGCACTTTCGTAGTTTATTTTAACCCAAAATGATGATCTTTTCCTCAACCTAACTGAGAGGTGTTGTTGGCGAAGGTTTCCTGGGAAGACTGAAAAGTTTATTTTGAAAAGACCGCGTGCACGTAATTGACACGTTGTTGCTGGACTTCCTGTTGAAAAAACGGTCAAGAAATGAGAAGTAACTTTTACGAAGATATCGAACAAACTACGCATGAAGATGCGTTGATGGAGGTTGTTGTTAATTTGTTTTTCTAAGAATTAATAACTTTGAAATACATTTTTTGAAATGTGGTAATTGGCTGCAATCTGCAGAAGCATCAGATGACAAGAAGGGTTCAGCTTTTACCTGAAGAACAGTGTGTGTGTGTGTGTGTGTGTGTGTGTGTGTGTGTGTGTGTGTGAGTGTGTGTGTGTTTGGTTGCGTGCTGAGGACTCTGTGATTAGCTGCAGACACTGAGTGGGGGGAGTAAATGGAGGGGGGTGACTGTCTGGTTTGGGCATTGCTCAAGTTTACCCTTGGTCTTTCTGCGACAGCCATCTGTTGAGAGAGTGTGGAGATGAACCCACTCGTGTGTGTGTGTGTGTGTGTGTGTGCAGCAGGGGTGGATTGAAAGATTAGAGGAGTTGGCTACCACACCCCCTCCTCCTCCACTCCCGACGCACCTCCATCTCTTCTTCTTGAGGGCCTCGACCCTGACGCATGCCACGCGCTCGTGGCTGTCCCTTACACACACACACACACACACACACACACACACACACACACACACACACACACACACAGAGAGGATCATGGTTGAGTCTAACCTGCCTAATTCTTCCTAATGGCTTCTCTATTCGGGGGATTAACTCCCTAAATCCACACACACACACACACACACACACACACACATATGGAGGGTCCACCAGGCATTGGCCAACAGTACAACCGTCATTCGGTCACACACCATCTTTCACACTCACTCACACACACACACACACACACACACACACACACACACAAAGGAAATGGACAATAGCTGATCTCTTCGCAGTGATTTGGTGAGGCATCAAATGGCCTCTGGGCTGCAATTAAAATGTTTGGGACTCAGGGGAGAGGACGGGGGAAGATGGGAAGGGAGGAGGAGGAGGAGGAGGAGGAGGAGGAGGAGGAGGAGGAGAGAGAAAGGAGAGGAAAGAGTTTAACACTCGGGAGACGTTTATCAGGATGAACTCTCTGAGGCATCTGTGCACGTATGTTTAAGTCTTGGCCCAAATCCAAAGAATTCCGTGTTTACCTCAGGAACTTCTCTCCAGAATTGTGATCAGCTCAATTTAAAGTGCTGCAGTTGATTTATCACCAAAAAGAAACCTCACTCACACCAAACACAGGGCAAAACAGGAGAGTTCAAACACCGCTGACAGGCCGTTCTCACGCAGCGTTGGCAGCGTTGCCTACGAAGATGGATGCCCTGTAATTTGTAGATAACTCACAGAATCACTTCTTATATAATCCACGAACCAGGAAGTATAAAGACGGCAGAAACTCACACAGGACAGGTGGGACATGGAGGTGGACGAGTCAAACAAAAGTCGTTTTGAAATAAATGCAAAGTCAACGTTGATTTATTCGTCACGTAACTTCCGTGCTTAAGTATCGCCACTTCCTGAGTTATTTCAAACCAAACAATCTTTTCCTGAACCTAAACAAATCATTTGATTGCCCGAACCCGAACTAGGTTGTTTCCTGTGAAGACAGGAAGTTTATTTTGAAAAGACTGTATGCATATATAACGAGCGTAGATTGCTGCTGGATTTTCGTTACACATCCTGAGAATCATTGAAGACGTGTTGCTGTGTGTCACGCTCGTTAATGGCTAAAGAAAGACTGATTGCATTGTAAAAACAGTCAGAGCCTGAAACTAGAAGAGTGGAGGCAGCAGATAAATGCCCACAGTGTATGAAACCAAAGGAATGTGGATCCCACCTGTAGCCCCTGAAGCCCATCCTCTTTCTCTTTCTTCCCTCTCCTTTCTCCTCTCTCACCTTCACTCTCCCTCCCCCCCCCCCCTCCCGTTTCCTACTCTCACCTCCTTCTCCTCATCTCTTTTATTTTGAAAAGCGGTGGGCAGATTTCAGCAGAGCTCGCTGGCTACAACTGCGGAGCGGAGTAGAACGTTTATGGAAGAGAAAAGTGTGTTTCCGTGGACTTGTATGCATGTGTGTGTATGTGTACATGAATGTATGAATGAATCTATGTATGTGTGTGTGTGTGTGTGTGTGTGTGTGTGTGTGTGTGTGTGTGTGTGTGTGTGTGTGTGTGTGTGTGATAGAGGCCCTCAGTTAAACTAACAGAGGCCCAGGTGGTCTCTGGGCCCTCCTTTGTCTCTCCTCTCTGTCTCCTGCAGGGATGCATGCGGGGCCACCGCAGAAACAAAAAGACACATTTCAATGTGACTTCAGAGCAGGTTTGTGTGCACACACCCGCTGCCCCCCCCCCCCCCCCCCCCCCCCCCCCCCCCCCCCCACCAGTGCATGTCTGTAGGGATGCCCCCTGAAACCCGGTTCTAAAGGGTTCTTCGTATCGGTACTTTAGAGGGTTCTCAAACCTCCTCTCTCTGTCTCTTTGTCGTTGTGCTTTACTCTCACTGCAGGTAACGTTAGCGATGCCATACGGAGTTTTGCTAATAACATTAAGCTAATAAATCAAAGCTAATCACTGAGCTAACTGTTTAGCTGCGAAATGTATTTTCAAGATTTTAGAACTTCTTGTGTTGCTGCTCAGTTTTGTTTGTTTACAAATGTTGATTCATTTTTTAATGAAGGAATACACGTGTGAAAGGATCTTGAGTTAACTCGGCTGTTTGCACCAAAACCGCTTCTTTATTCTCACATGCTGCTCATGAGTCACTTAAAGTCAGGAGGAAAAGATGATGGCGACAATAGCGATGTCAATTGTTAGAAATATCACAAAAGTGGGTCGTTTATGAAGTCTTCTGGTGAAAATGGAAAAACACAAGCCGACTTGAAAGCACCACCACTGTCCAGCATCACTTTTCCCTCAACATATTCTTTATGCAAAATAGTTGCACATGTGTGCACTGTACTATGTGTGTGTGTGTGTGTGTGTGTGTGTGTGTGTGTGTGTGTGTGTGTGTGTGTGTGTGCAAAGGTCCCTACATCAGCCAATCTGCTTCCAGAGCATGTCTTCTTCCTCTCTGGTTGTTTTGCAGAAGGAAGGATTGCTTGGTTGCAACGCATCAACATGTCCGACAGCTGTGGGACAGATCTGCAGCTGTGTGTGTGCATGTGCGTGTGTGCGCGTGTGTGTGTGTGTGTGTGTGTGTGTGTATTGGGGTCGTCTGTTGGCAGGAAGCAGTAGGCAGCGAGTGATGTGGTCAGACCCTCTGTCACCAGAAAGAGAGAGAGAGGGAGAGGGAGAGAGAGGGAGGTCCTGTCTCTCTCTCTCTCTTCTTCTTCTCTCCTTCCTGTTGCTTGATTTCTTTTCCTGATCATCGTTCTTCATTAGAGGAAGAAGAAAGAACACAAACAGACGGAGACTCATTTGGCTCTCTGAAGGCTGATGATTGTTGATCAGGATGTGATTTCACGTTCTCATGAGTTTGATCAGCAGCTGTGTGACGATGAACTCTCATTTTTGGTTTTGGAGGACAGAATCGTTCATGTCTTCAAGTAGTGCCAGCTGTAATTTATAGTGTTTAGGAAATAAACGTAATTTAAATTTAAAAAAACATAAATAATATTATTTGTATTAATCCAATCAAGATGTGTCGTTAGAATCAGGTGAGAGGTCTCATGGTCTGCTAATGCACTTTTAATCATTATGTCAAACAGATTGTCTGTGAGAAAGACTTGATGTTATTGTTCTTTCTTAATACGGTGTTTAGGGTTGATTTTGTTCCCTGTTTTGTTTTCTTTCATTTCCACATTTCATTTCTCATTTTTAAAGTTTTTTCTGCAGATATTGCTGTTAGATTCCCGTCACTTCTATGTGTCGTAGATCATCTAATATGAACAAAAAGCATCAAAGTAAAATGAAAGCGAAACAGCGACTTTTCCCTGATTTGATGTATTTTGTAAAGGAGCGATCGAGAGAATAACAATAAGGAGAAAAGTGATGGAAAAATCTGGAGAAAGAGAGAAAGAGAGAGAGAGAGAGAGAGAGAGAGAGAGAGAGAGAGAGAGGTCAGTGTGGAAAATAATGTTTTGTAAATAGTTTGTGGAAATCAAAGAGACGGGGGAGAAGGGGGGAGTCGAGTGAGTAGGAGGCAAATTGAGGGAGTCGGGGGACAATTAGACGGGAATTTCCAGTGTTAGTGAGCGAGTGAGCTTTGGTTATAACAGGGAGAGTGAGAGCTGTTTCATGCATGAGTTGAATTTACCTGTTCTAGTACATTTGTGTCATTATGACATTATAACATTCTGATTATTGAAACTGAGCGAGTGAGAGAAAGGTGTTTCGGATCTTCATCCAGCAAACGGCTCTCGTCATTCTCTCGGTCTGATATTTAACACTAAGCAGCACAATTATCTTCCTAACAAATGATGAAATTGGTGGATTCATAAGCAGCTCGTCATCCTTTGACAGTTTCTCTCCTCGTGCTGTACGTTTAGCGCCAGAGTTCAGTGCATTGATGCTCTCCTCTTTATTAAACATGATCTCTCCCTCCTTCCGTTGAGATGAGGAGGCGGTCCCGTCGTGGCAGAATAAAGAGGAAACGTTCACCTGACAGCATTTTCGTAATGACAAAAAAAAGCCACTTTGACAGACAGTTGATGAAAGAAAAGTTGTGTGTTGTGATGAGAACTTTAGGCGCAGAGAGAAAGATCCTCCTCTCTCTTTTTCTTAAATCACCAGATTGTGATCACATGTATCTCTTTGTTCTGTTCTGCTTCCTCCTCACACACACACACACACACACACACACACACACACACACACACGTGTATCCACATGTTGTTGGTCAATACAGAGAATTTACATTTAAATTAGAAAACTGGCAATTCAGTCACTTTAAAGAGAGCGAGGGACAAAGAGGGAGAGCATCTAGAGGATCATCTATTCTCATCATTTAACTGCAATGTTTCTATTTTTATATTATATATAGATATATAAATATATATTATTTTAAGTGAAGTAAAGTTAACATTTTGCCTTCTTATTTGTATTAATATATTTAATTACGATGTTGCATTGCTCTGTTCACACTGTTCTGTATTCTTGTAGATCTTTACTTACAGTATGTAAGAAAGAGAGAGAGAGAGAGACAATAAGTAGAGAGAGAGAGAGAGAGAGACAATAAGTAGAGAGAGAAGTTTTAAGTTAAGGAAACAGACCAGTCCTGCCCCCTAGAGGCAGTGTGTGTGTGTGTGTGTGTGTGTGTGTGTGTGTGTGTGTGTGTGTGTGTGTGTGTGTGTGTGCGTGTGTGTGTGTGTGCGTGCGTGCGTGCGTGCGTGTGTGTGTGTGTTGAGGGGGGAGCATTGAGTCACTGTCACAGGATGTCCCTCTCTTCCCCAGGAAAACACACACACACACACACACATATGTTGTTTACCCTTTCGAAGCTGCTAACAGACATTTCCCACATACACACACAAACACACGCATACAGACACACACACAGACACACCAGCATCATCATCATTGAAAGAAAACTTTATTTTGATGCAGAAAAAGTTGTGTTGTCAGTGTGTGTGTGTGTGTGTGTAGCTTCATGGCCTCAGGTGAAAGCTTCCGCTGCTTCTTCCCCGTTAAGAAAAGTGCGCGTGTGCGTGTGTGTGTGTGAGTGTGTGTGTGTGAGAGAGAGAGGAAAGGTGGGGGAGTGAGCTGGGCGGAGCCAGGAGGAGGGTGTTGCCCTACGGACTGCTGGGGGCGTGGCTTAGAGAGAGGGGGGCGGGCCTCTCCCCAGCTTAGTCAGATGGACGTCTGCATTGTGAGACATTTGAACACAGGACACCGAGTGGATCACACACACTTTAACCCGCACACACACACACACACACACACACTTTGGTGGAGTATCAGCGCTCGGAGCGGGACGGACTGCACCTGTCCGACACACACTCTCTATCCTCACACACACGCACAGAGGAGCTGACCGGTCGTCCCTATGTGTGGATGGGACCAAAGTTACACGGTGAGTACGGAGCCGCTCGAGACACCCGCTGACTTTTTAACGTTTACACCGAAAAGAAGAAGAAACTCCTGAGGGACTTTTTAATTTATTTAAAAAGAAATAGATTTGAGCTCGTTTGTTTTTTTACTTTTATTTTAATTTGATGTTAAACTGTCTGGATTATGAGAACAGTAGAATGAAGTAGAATTTAAATGGCTTCTTGAATCAAACGAGTATTTACTTTTTACGGTTGTTTTAAATCAGTCTTGTTGGTGCTTGTTTCTTGTTTTTTTTATTTCTGACTTTATCAGAATGTTTAATTTTATTTGAATGCTGCTGGTGTCTTCTTTTTCTTCTTCTCTCTTTGTTGCACTTTATTCGTATTTAGTGCAGAGTGTGTAGCTGCTGCTTGGAGGTGTTTCTCTTTGAGTGAGTTGGAAGCTGTTTGTTCTGCACCTCAGTTCGGGACTTTAGTTTTTGTTGCACACTTTAAGGAGTTTACATCTGGTTTGTAATGAAGACAGCTGGACTCAGATGGACATTAGTGACTTTTTTTTTTTGTGACCTAAATTTGACTTTTTCTCCTCTTGGATTTAAATGAGTGTGATTTCTCATTGCTGTTTGTTTTTTCCCCTGATAGCTGCTCAAACAGCTCACAGAGTTTCATCTTGACTCGGCTTATTAAATTGTTCCTTCGTTTTGAAAAACATCTGACTGATGTGCACACTCAGCCTTTTTTTGTGTCTTTCAGTTGGTCGTAAATATGCGAGAGGTGAATTGTTTCTGTTTTTGGTTTCACTATTAGTTTTGGATGTTGCAGCTGTTATGCAAAGAGTTCAGCTGAGAGCTGAAATATTGAGAAACATTTCCATTTCATGATCAGGTTTTTTTAATGTGCTTTATTTAAAGTGCAAATTTAAAGCAGAGCAGAAACTGTTGCATTGTGTGTGTGTGTGTGTGTGTGTGTGTGTGTGTGTGGGGAG